>NC_134274.1:12599858-12899858 GCF_031893055.1 Leptodactylus fuscus | reverse complement strand
GCTCATTGGACCCTAGAACCTACATGATTATCAGACACAGTATATATAAATTTAGCCACAAGGCAGTGTTTTTTATTCAATGGTGTCCTATGCGGCAACCTATTCTACTTACCCCTTGTCCCAGGCCTGGCCCAAAAAACATTCTGAGAGTAGCAGTAATTTACATTGGTATAACCAGAGCAATGGTCTTCCACTTGGCCATACATATGAGATCATTTTAAGTCAATAACTGTCCCTCCCGACCCCCATACACATGCATGGTTGAGTGTGCGTATATTGTACATAGGACAAAAGAATCCAGCATGTTGAAATCCAAAATTCCTGACCCATCTCCACCCTGACATATGTCATCAAAGGAGAGTCTGTTGAAGTGGACGAGTTCGACTGTATACATCTAATGTATATGGCCAGTTACTATATTTTGTTGTCAGAGAATTGCCAATTATGCATCTGTAGCAAAAAAAGGAGCAATTTTAATAATAACAATATACCTCATGGTATTAAAACAAGTGCAAACCAAAAGGTTATCAATTGACGTTCCTATATATCTATGGCAGTGACCTGACTGGCTGCTATGAACAACCGCTTCCCTTTTGGATCTGCTCTAAATGCTAGATATGAGGTCATTTATGCACAGAAATTTCTACACCTCTGCTGATATATTGTTAAAAAGTGACCCCAGTGGTGGATGAAGCTTGGACCACCTTTGATATTTTTTCATAAGAGGAATGCTTAAATTGCAGCACGAAAATCAGACACTGTACAGAGAAGACGGCCGCTCCAATGATCACATTTTCTTATTTAAGCCGTAAAAGAAAAATTGGCGTATAAGAAAATGTTTGGTTCCATATTATACATGCCAAGTTGTAAATAAATAAATATGTACATTACTTTACATCTGCTATCTCCTTCACACCAGGAAGGTTTGTCTTGTATTGGAATCTGTATGTCATACCATACTAGATGTAAAACCAGAAGCACAGAGCGTTTGTTATTTGGTAGCAGAGAAAAATACAAAAGCAGAAGACCAAAAAAACGAGATAAATTAACAACAAAATATATCATATGAATTAGTTCTATATATAAATCGGGTTCAAGTCCATCACTTGAAATTGGCGTAATCCGAAAATATGTCAATAAAGTCTTGTACCACTTTGTAGCAGAATTCATACTGTTCCTGCAAGAAAGAAAAACACTAATCAATACATAGTAAGTAACTTGACAAATAGTCTTACATAGTACGGTTGGCAAAAAAGACATATGTCCAACAGGTTCAACCGGGGATGGGAAAAGGCTTGATATTGCATAGATTTCAATAACCATCAATGCTATTTTGCTCTAAAAAGGCACCTAATCCATTTTTGAAATTGTCAGCTGTGAACAGCTCCTGGGGTAGGCTATTCCATAGACTCACGTCCCTTACAATATAGAACCAGCTCCTGGGGTAGGCTATTCCACAGACTTGCATCCCTTACAATATAGAACCAGCTCCTGGGTAGGCTATTCCACAGATTCACAGTCCTTACAATATAGAACCAGCTCCTGGGTAGGCTATTCCACAGACTTGCATCCCTTACAATATAGAACCAGCTCCTGGGTAGGCTATTCCACAGATTCACAGTCCTTACAATATAGAACCAGCTCCTGGGTAGGCTATTCCACAGATTCACAATCCTTACAATATAGAACCAGCTCCTGGGGTAGGCTATTCCACAGATTCACAGTCTTTACAATATAGAACCAGCTCCTGGGTAGGCTAGTCCATAGATTCAGTGAAGAAGCCGTGTTGGGTCTTGAGAATAAACCTTTTTTTCTCCAGATGGAGAGAGCACCCTCTTTTCTTTTGAGGAGATTTTAAAAGGAACAGCTTTTCCCCCTATTTCTTGTATGGACCATTTATATATTTATACAGGTTTATGATATCTCCCCTTGAATCCTGCCAAATCAAGCTCTTGCTTATTTTTGGAGAAACAGGGTATGTACATCCTCTATAGACTCTACTAAATAGTTTGGTGTTATCTGCAAAAGTACATTACACAGCTGTGTGTATGAACCCTTAGGCTTCAAGATCATTCCTGCAGACAGTTTTTAAGGGTTACAAAGCAAGTTGTATCTACTTAATGTACTTCCTCTTACCAGTGTTTGCACCATGTGCGGCCGTTGCATTCGTAAACTTTTCACAGTCTGAAAAACGTCAAGTAGCCCTTCGGCTTTCACTCGCTCCAGGATATTGCTAAGGGCAATGAATGTCCCCGTTCTTCCAGCTCCAGCACTAGAAAGGAACACACAAATTAAACATCAAAACTAGCAAACCTGTCCTCTTTCTGTGACTCACACATCTTATGTTAGGGTTTTTTTTTTGTTTTTGGTTTTTTTTTTTTGTATCTATCTTTCATTTTCCGCTTTTGTGTGCAATGAAGTCAAAAAGGACCCCTAGTTGTCATCCAGATTTTCCAAAATATTAAGTTGATTGCATACAGGCTTAACATCATTTGGTTGACTTAGTTTAGTTTGTTACCTGAGGATGTATATTTTGTTCTTGGATCAATAGAGACCAGCGCCTGCGCAGTGGTGTCATGTAGCCGGGGAACTACACCTCAGGCATACACAACGAAGTCAAGGTGAACTTTACCTGGCTTCACTGAATTACTGCACAAGCACTGGCAATACAGACGCTAGGTAAGTATAAAAACATTTTTTTTTTCATGGCTGGCACGGATGTCTTTTGGGAAACTAAACTCTAGTTCCGTGATGGTGAACCTATGGCACGCGTGCTAGAGGTGTCACTCAGGACCCTCTCTGTGGAACAGATTATATATACTGTGAGAGACCTGTTTGCAGCAGATTATACTGTGTGGGCCCTTTGTGGAGCAAATTATACTGTGTATCAGAGCAGATTGTATTGTGTGATTCCCTTCACTATTTTTATGATATAGTATCTGTTTTATAGCAGACAAGGGATATTATTACAGACTTTCCGTCCACAATTTTGGATCCGCACAGTAGTAAAGATAAATTCCTGGCACTTTGTGATAAATTAGTGGGTTTTGGGTTGCAGTTTGGGCACTCGGTCTCTAAAAGGTTCACCATCACTGCCCTAGTCCATAAGGACCTGTAGGTGGTTTAGAGCTCGAAATCGCCCTGACAGATTCCCTTTAAGAATTGGAAGCTCACAGGCAATAAGGTGAGATCCCTAGTAACCATAACACCATGTAGCATATTATCTTCTCCTTTAAATTATTTCTATAGGTCCACAGTAAGTTTGCAATGCCAGAGTTTAGGAGAGCTGAGAGAGTAAATGTAGTTATTCGTAAGTGAAAAGAATCTACAACAGAGTTGGAGGTTGTCGTGTCAAAACAGCTGGAGACCTTCATGTTGAAGACCACCGGCATAGTTGAAGATAAATCACAGGATTGTCACAACCTTGATGTTGCAAACATGAACATGTCATAACACAAGGTTGCTAGTCAATGGCTTACCCATAGGAATATATTAAATTTGTCATGTGTTTGCTATAATACAGAGATTTTACATCAATTTCTGGCATAAAACCCTAGTCTGAAATATACAACCTCTCTAATAAATTAATAGAAATTGTGGCATATGTGACCATGTATGACACATAGGTTGGAGATTGATTTCATTTGCACCCGCTCCATGATAGACGCTTGTGCAGACTCACCTGCAGTGTACAATGATGGGGTGGTTGCCTGTTTGTTGCTGCTGTTTTTGGACGGCTCCAATGAGATCAATCATCCCTTTACCTTCTGCAGGAATTCCTATCTCAGGCCAGCCGTGGAAATGGAACTGCCGAACCAGTCGTGCCTGCTTCTCCTGCGTACAGGAAATATTGCAAAACAATGACTATAGTTTATTTCTAAATACACTTTCATGCCTTGGATTGCTGAAAAATCCCTTGAGCAATCTTGAGCATTTCTGTAAGTCTTATTCACAGCAATCTTATAATGCAGTAACATTCCTTCACTACTGGCACTTGTTCCTGGCACACATCCACAAGGCAATCTGAAGTCTCACAAAACCAAAAGACTGAGCAGAGGTATCCGGTTCTACAAGTGATTATTAAACAAGATAATAGAAGTAGATTCTTTAACACTTTGTTTTGTCTCTCTATAGGTTTTCCAACCTGTTGTTCATGGGTTGCCTTTCCCGCTGTAGTGTGATACTGCAGTCAGTCTGTCTCCTACTTCTATTATGTGGAAGGTTGGCATGAAGAAGGGGACAGATGAAAAGTAGTGCGACTGCAGGATTGTGACAAGGCCTGCAGGAGGTGATGTAAGCCCATGTAAGCGTAGGGGAAGAGGTGGTCAGCGGACCCCAATGGTGATGTAATGACAGGACGTGACAAGGATATATGACATGGACATGGAGATATATTGGTCCTCTCATCAATCCTTTTTTAGGAAGATAGTCAGAACAATGTGATCTTTAATATTACCTGACTGCTGGTCACTAGGAAGTCTCTGACACTGATAGCGTCTAGTAAACGGTCACTTTTATTCTCTATAGTAATCTCCCCATGGGTCACGGAGCCCTCGGAGGGCCAGTACTGGCAGCATTTTTCCTAATGGAGAGAAAACAGTCCGGTAACAGTCTCTTAGTAGAGCGCTCCTTCTTCATTGTAGCTGTAGGAAATCATGACATACATATGACATGTTCTCTTGTTTCATCTCTGATTATTTTCCAGTTATTTTACCTTACCTGCTCCCTTTCCTGCAGTTCTGTAAGAATCACAATTGTGTGACACTTCCACTCCCACACCATCCTCCAGAAATCCTCCACTGTATGCGGCAATGGTCCTTGAGTTGCAATAAAATAGTCTTTTTGTCGATAACCCTTAAAGTGAATACAAGGAGAAGACATAATATTATATACATAAACCATACGGTATGACATAAGTCCGTCATCGTATATATTTTCAGCACATAAAATGCATGTTTACAACATTGATGTCCCCTGAGTACAAAAGGAGCTGGTGTAGAGTTAGCAGACCCCGTAGACTGGTCCTGGTGAAATTGGACAAGTTGGGTGATGTTAATCTGATGTGTATGGCCAATTTAATATTAGCCATATTGCTCTGTATGGTGAGCTTGATGAAACATGAATGTCAATTTCTAAATGAAGGAAGAAGGGGAAATAGCTTGTGAAAATCTCCTTACTACTTATCTCACGGGACCATACAAAATAAATTAGCCAAGATAAGATGTAGACAAGAGGTGCAAAGATCCAGCGCACTGCCCGCTCTTAGGGAGCCTTCACACGGAGTTACGCTCCGCTCATTCTGAACGTAAAATTTGTTCAGAATGAGCGCGTAAAAACCAGCACCCATTGATTTCTATGGGTGCCGGCATACGTGCGCTACCTATTGAAATCAATGGGAGGCTTTTTTCCCTATTGCTTTCTTTTTTTTTTTTGTGGGTTCATCTAGTACTATATGTCTCAGTGGCGCCCCCTCTGTGTTATATCATACTATATGGGGTCATTTAGCATTATACATCTCAGTGGCGCCCCCTCTGTGTAATATCATACTATATGGGGTCATCTAGTATTATACGTCTCAGTGGCGCCCCCTCTGTGTTATATCATACTATATGGGGTCATCTAGTATTATACGATTCAGTGGCGCCCCCTCTGTGTTATATCATACTATATGGGGTCATCTAGTATTATACGTCTCAGTGGCGCCCCCTCTGTGTTATATCATACTATATGGGGTCATCTAGTATTATACGTCTCAGTGGCGCCCCCCCTCTGTGTTATATCATACTATATGGGGTCATCTAGTATTATACGTCTCGCTGGCGCCCCCTCTGTGTAGTAATATACTGTGTGGGGTCATCTAGTACTATACGTCTCAGTGGCGCCCCCTCTGTGTAATATTTCCCTATTGCTTTCAATGTGATACGCACGTATGCCAGCACCCATAGCAATCAATAGGAGCTGGTTTTTACGCGCTCATTCTGAACGAATTTTACATTCAGAATGAGCGGAGCGCCTTTGCTTTATTATATAAGCTAAAATCTTACAAAAAACGTGACCAAGAATAAAAACACGCCAGCACTTGAGGCACAAGGGAAAAGACGAGGCCCTTGCTTCAGGAACTTCTTTATCGTGTTCTAATCTCTAGCATGTTTACTTATGTGTAGTAAATCCTGGTTACACCCCTGCCATTGTAGGGTGCGAGCTTTCTGCTTTCCATCTTTTTGTTTTACTACTTTCTCTCTGACTTATCCCTGCGCTGTAACCTCTCATTGTGTAGGTGCCTGCACTTGTCTCTGCAATGACAGCTTAGCCTGTCCAGCTGTTTACATCTTTGCAAAGGCAACCATGCAAAAATCCTGTCACAAAGCATTGTAAGTACATGGATATTCTTATTGAGCTTGTCTCATCATAGATGATAATACAAGGACAGCTCATGTACACAATAGTGATAGTCACTACTTGGCTGAACCTCTTTTCATTCTAGCTGATATGGACTATTTTCACGAAGTCCATTTGCAGGACATGACAACCCCAATATTGGGGTTTTCCTGTCCTGACAATAGTAAGAATTTCATATTAAGGGAAGTATTCACATTTATATAGTTATAGTCACCATAAACAGAAATGTATTGCTGGATCTATGGTAACCATTATATTAGCTCCATATAACAAGGAAGAGCTTAGTCTAAAGTACATACATCAATAAAGGAAGCGTTGATATAGTCCGTGTATTCTTCTCCTCTCTTCATTGACAGAATCACACGGTTGAAGTCATCTGATGAGAATTAAGCAACACAAAATGATAAATAGGTTATTTTCTTATCTAACATTTCCTTTAATGGTGGATCCGGAGTCTTTTGTAGGAATTGATTTATTAGATTGATGTGCTAAGTCGGAGTTACATAATTACATAGTAGATGAGGTTGGATGAAGACTTCAGTCCATCAACTCCAACCTATAACCCTAAAGTCCCCTACAGTGTTGATCCAGAGGAAGGTAAAAAAAAACCATGAGGCTCATGCCCCAAAGTCAGATGTGTAAATGGGCTGAACATAGAAAAAAATTTGAAGTTGATGGGCTGCATTCCATCCAGATGCTACACAATACAAATTTATTGTTAAAGAACCCCAATAATGGCCCCTTACAGTGTAGTGGCCCCATTACGGCATAATGTCCCCCGGCAGTGGCCTCATACAACATAATGTCCCCTATTAGTGGCCCTTAACAATTTAATGTCTCCCAGTAGAGGCCCCGTAAAGTTTAGTACTTACCTCACTGCTCCCGGACCCACTCTCTTACCCCCTCCACAAGTGCAATTACGTCACAGCAGTACATCAGAGCATGGGAGAGAGTGGTAGGTGCCAGGGGGCGGAAAGGTAAGTATCAATCTCATGCCGCATGAAGAGACAGAAGGATTTAAGCACACCTATATCTTTTCTTCATTCACTTAATTTTGTTAATTGACAAAAACAAACTATGAACACGGTGTACCGCGGTATAAGAAAATATTGTGTCTAAGGGGAAATATCTCTTTTTTTAGAAAGTTTATAATACACTACAATGATGTCCTATAGATGAGAATGGCACCTTACATGGAATAATCTGGATGACTCTGGCTTTCTTCATATTGGCCGGCAGGTTCCCCGTCCTCATATTCTCTTTCATTATTCGAACATTTGTTAGTTTCTGCAAATAAAATAAAAATAAAACCAGTGTACTTCTGGAAAGACAATACTTGTCTAAATTAAAATGCATGTGATTTTCTTAAAGGGGTTTTCCAGGAGTAGAACATTAATGGCTGCTCCTTATTGAACCCTAACAATGAACTGACCATGAACAACATAGCTCCGTCCTTGTTTACAAAGACTCAGCAGCTTCTCCTTATGGGAGGTGTGATGAATCGGACCCCAATCATGATTCTCAGCTATATTTATAACTATGTATTGTATTGTGTTGACTGACCCTCAATTGTATATCTTGGAGAATTACTTATCTGGTCTGTATTCGCCATTTTTAAGTCACCATCCTGCTAAGGAATCTTGTTATCTCAGTAGGATGTGAAGGCTAGTGACCCAAATGGGTGAATCTGATTATCTGTGGCCAGTTGCCAAGATCAAAAGCCTATTGTCACCCTGGGCATGGCATTAACATATCTGTGCTAACTTCCTTGATTCTTAGCAGGGGGCCATCCTGGCTCCATGCTCTAAGTTCTCCTAACACATGTGACCAGACAACCTGACTCTAGACTTCAAAGAGTTATAGGTTTTTGATAATAATCTCTCCGAGGGAAGATGCGACATTATGACTAGTGTGGGAGGGGCCCTGGGAAACTGCCAGGGTGGAGTCTCTACAATGGTACCTCGAGGGCCTGGGGTTCTGAATGTGGATATGCGAGAGGCCCCAAAGCAGGCTGGGGTAGCCAGAGGTGCAGAGTTCAGAACGGGAATCTGTAGAGTCTCTGCTCAGACTAGTGGGGAGGAGGGTATCTGTGAGCCTGGAGCAGCTCAGGTACCAGGACCTGCCCAGACAGTGTGAGGTCATGGAGGTGCGGGAGGAAGGTGATCTTAGGACCCTCCTTCCTCCTGGCACGCTCTAAAAGGGGGAGGTGTGATGAATCGGACCCTAATCATGATTCTCAGCTATATTGCATGTGATTTTCTTAAAGGGGTTTTCCAGGAGTAGAACATTAATGGCTGCTCCTTATTGACCCCTAACAATGAACTGACCATGAACAACATAGCTCCGTCCTTGTTTACGAAGACTCAGCAGCTTATCCTTATGGGAGGGTTTTCCTAGTATTGCAGTTTGTCCCATTCATATTTTTCGCAGTTTTCCCCTCTCCATGTTAAATTTATGTTTCATTTTTCGCTAAGCCGGAGGGTGAAGACTCTCTGCCATTTACTGCACATAGTGATTAGAGGAGGAATACGTTGTATAACTTTTTCTCTCCTACTCAGAAACAGCTCCAGGACCTTGCAGGACATATATAGAGAAGTACTGACTTGTACAAACTGCTTTGGTTGTGATATAATGTTTCTGTTCAGCTCCTGCTTCAGCATATCTAAACGAGTATATCTTCTCTTATCTCCTTCATTTCCTGCTCACTCCCTCCATAGACTTCTATGGAGGTGAGTCATGTAACATGCAGGTTTTTAGAGTGAAACTTATTTTAGTTATGGGAGTGGAAGCTGGAGAAACAACCTGATAAGAGCAGACAGAAGCCTATCTATCTGATAAGATATATAGTAACGTTTCTTATAATCGCCTGTAATATTAATTTGTTCAAAGTTTTTTTTGTGTCCTGCAGAAACCCTCGAAATCTATACTTGATGCACTACACCAGAAAATTTTGTAATGCAATGGATTACAAACCGGTATCCTGAGGTTAATGAAAATTAACCCATTTCGCCGGCCTAAGAATTTGTCAGTGATTTCGCTATAGTCAGAAGACACAGTGAGTTTTGCAGCATTAGCATTAAACAGTTGTAGCATAAGCCAAACTGCGGGACACCACGTGAGCTGACTCAGGAGAGCTGCTTGTTGTTGGTACAGGTCTGTCTAGTACAGGATAAACATTATAATACGATCCATATAGTCAGTTCTTAGAAGTGTTATATATGCTTTGTACACACACTTGAGGTTAGTTCTACATCTCGACTTAACTTGAACAGGAAGTAGAACAGCTCCTCGCCTGTGTACAGGTAGTAACTGGTATTGCAGCTGAGTCCCATTCACTTCAGTGAAGCTAAGCTACAATACCAGAGACAAGTCATGAACAGATGTATAGCAGTAATACCCACACCTGGAGATATATAAGAAGAAGCCAGTATTATCATTGCAAATACTAGCTAGGAAACATGTTACTTTTGCGATGGAACCCAGGAGCATTAAAGGGGTTGTCCCCAAATTCTAGTTTATAATCTCTACATAGAATGAGTATGTGATCAGTGGTGGTCTGCGTGCTGGGACCCCTACTGATCATGAGAACAGGAGTCCCATGTCCCCCATTTAAATGGAGTGGCAGTCGGTCATGTATTCTATCCCTCCGTCCAAGAGAAGCCAGGTACAGCGCTATCTCCAGCCGTCCCATAGACTTTAATGGAGAAGCAGTGCTCATGCTTGACTGCTGCTCCTTTTGAACATGGAGGACGCAGAACCTCCATCTCTTGATCAGTGGTGGTCCCAGCAATCAGACCCCAACTGATCAGACACTTCTGCCCTTTCCTGTAGGTATATGACAGGGGGTTGTGAAGGGGTTATCCAGGACTATATTGCTTGCTGTGTCTTCCTCACAATTTAGCAAGCACAGTGACATCCATTGTATAGTGGCTGGCCTTGGAATTGCATCTCTGCCCCATTAATTTGAATGGGACTGAGCTGCAGCCTGGCTTTGTGACCAATGGGTGTCTGTCACTGGCCTGGGAAAAGGAAGTGGATTTCCAAACCAGGGTATTTATGGCCTATCCTTAGGATAAGTCATCAATATCTGATTGATGAGGGTCCGACACCAGACATTCCCACCTTTTATATAATTTAGGAGGCCACAGCACCGTACATTGCATAGTGGCCGTGCTTGGTATTGCAACCCACTTCCATTCATATAAATGGCCTGTTTTTTATGAACACCGTTGTCTACACCAGAAAATGTGAAGTCTTTGACTGTTGTACAAACGCTGTAATTTACTGTATGTACATAGCTGGGAACACCCGTATTTAACAATCTGGTAAGAGTTCTATCGTCATGGAAACAGGTTTACACGTTCACTCTTCACACGTTCTCCGTGAGCCCTCTATCCGCCCACGTTTTCAGATCTTCCCACCATAAATTCGCACTCGGCATTACACAGTTCACACAATGCACCTCTTTACAATGTGGTCCAATTGGCATTAGCCTTTAGTGGCTGGAATATGTCTATATAAAATGTGTAAGCTATAAAAATATATCAGCCAACTATCTCATGTTTATTGGGGTGTCTCAGGATGATGCGTATTTCATTACATGCCCTGGGAATCATGAGGAGGCATATGTCCCTCAACCAACTGAAAACACATGTATGCTCGGTGTAACCAAGTATACGTGTATATGAGGAGGCGGCAAGTTCTCATCCAACCAAACCTTCAGCCGACAACTATTTTATATCGATCGTTCGCTTTATGGCTACATAACCTATACTTACTATTCTCCCTCATATAGGGCGACTTACTTTAAACTCTTGTTCCAGACCAACTTTCTCAAAGGGCGGAGCCGGACTGTACAACGTCTGAAGGTGTTTCTCTAAGGAGGCCACGTCCAGTTCGGTGTCACCGTAGAGGTAGTACTCTAGTAAGGCTTGGTATATGAATGAATACTGCATCTGGAAAAGTACAGAAAATCCCATAAATATTACAATAATAATGCTAATAAACACTGACACATACAGGATTATCTAGCGGATAACTGCAGCAAATTGTATTACACCTAATAGGATCAAGGAATGTCCGTATACAGATACCAGCCATCGTCCAGGATGAGAGCCTCTATATACTGTGGCTTTGTGTGCTGGCCAAAATAGTAGAGGGGAACGTCCTAAGTCGTAATGGTTTTTGCTGTGACTTCCCTTAAATCTCTCAGGTTGAAATATCAGGTCTTGTAGTTTTACCACAGCTGAAACCATTGATATGGTATAATAGTTTAGTGACACCCCATAGGCCACAATTGTTTCCCCTCTCCCTTACATCAGTTTGAACCATTTGGGGCCGTTGACCGCGGATTTTCAGAACAAAATCGAAAACGTCCACCTTCTTTTCTTCATTCATCATGTCTATGATGGCATCGATAACCATAAACGTGCCCGTCCGTCCAACACCGGCGCTAAAATATAGAGAAGGAGCATAGGTCAGTGAAATACACGTGGAAACGTTAACTAACATTTGCCATTCAGTAAGGTAATAGACCAGGGGATTTGTGATGGATCGTATGGACACTGACATAGAAACCTCTTCATTCCTTATAGACATAGTGGTTGGTAAAGTACCTTATACATTGTGGGCAGAATCCTCTATCCTACTGGTATCAGACTAGTCTTCTAGTTAGTTTTGTGTTTATTGGACTTGTTATATTTTAACTACTTCACAAACGGAATAATTAATGGTGCTATATAATAATAACAATAAACACAATACAATCTGACATCTCGCATTACTCATTTTCAGCCACTAGGTGGTGTGATTCTACCAAACAGCTAGATTTACAATTTGCTCTATGTCCTATGTTTCCTGTTATTTCCTAAGATTTTATGTGGCTGTGTCTGATACTGCAGCATGTCAAAGGAATGGATTGCCATTTTTTTATATTTATTTATTGAAACTTGATCTATCACTTTTTTAATCCCTTTTTTTATTTTTTGATTATAGAATTTTTTTTATTCTATAATCTGTACATTATTATAGGAGCGGTTATCTTGCCTGTAGACTTTCTGCCTCTATTATACCCATACGGAAACCAACAGCATTTCTGAAGGTGTAATTGACATGCTGCGATTTTCAATAACTTACAAAAACGCAACTTTTCCGCTGCAGATTTTTTTCTGCAATGTGCGGGTGGGGATTAGCAGAATCCTATCTACTTTGGAGGTTCCGTAAAACATTGCATTTTTGCAACGTGGGGCTCCAGCCTCCGCAACATTTAGTGGAATGGTTTACAGAAGTCTCATGGCCACAGGCATCATTGAAGTCTATGGGACAGTTTGCAGCGATGGGGAGTAGATAAGCTGTGACATCATCTATTGTCAGTATTGGGTGCCATGACGGGTCAGTGGTGTTTTATCTTCTATTGCAATCCTGTCTTCTCTGGGATGTAAAGTGACTCTCCAATGAAAACCCCTACAATGTTAGTTTATTATTAGGTTTAGTGGCCAGAGTGAAATTTGCAGGAATTTGTCAAAAGACAATGACATGGAAAATTAAAAATAAAAAAATGATATAAGAAGTACGTCATATTTCAGTTATATACATCTTTTGTATAGCACAGTTCATACACATAATGGGAACTTCTCATCGTGGTGACAAGAGGCGCTCACACATTGTATTATACTCAGCAATGAGCTTTTATGTGTACAGAATAGCATCACAAACAGGCCCCATTGGTTGCCATGGTTTTATTAAGAATATGCAACCTTGAGCTCTTCAAGACTACGTGTCGATGATATCCATTGGGCCATCTATCCTCTGGCTGCATTTTTCCATTTGACCAGCAGATGTCAGCGTTCCTTTTAAAATGATGTATGGAATTTCCTGGTTATGGTCTTGACATCTGTAATATCACACATTGTCATAATAGGTTGTTTTCTACTTTCCTAGACCTAGAAGGGATCTTCAGGTTCAGATCACTATTAACAGATCGGGGGGGTTTTGCAGACATTTCAGTGACGTTGTGACTTCATATACACCCTATGGCATGCCCCATCTTTTACAACCCTAGAACTAGGTATACAGTTACATCAGGTGAAGCCATAAGAGAGACACAGGGTCAAGTCCCGTCTCTTAAAATAACTTGTCTTATACGTACATTTATTTTATGAGGTTACGTCAAATATAGAATGTGGTAAGCTCAACGCTTCCCCCACACCGGTCTTATTTTATTTTTTTAACCATTAAAGGATATAGCACTGCTGAAGAGACCACTTTACGTACTAAATGTACACTCAGCCAGAGGGCCCCATGCAAACTCTGTAGCAGAGTGACCATGTGTCATACATGTGTCCATATACCATGTGTCATTTATAATACTGACACCTACCTACCAGGGGGGAGTACACCCACCAGAGCTAGCTGCGCCTGGATAATGCTGAATGTACCATAGCCTAAAGTGGAAAGTACCCAGCTCTCCAGTCCACACATCTACTCTCTGATCCAATATTTATAGATTATTTTATCTTACTTGCTTATATATTTGTCCATACCATAACGATTATTTATCCTATGGAGTTTGCCCTATTTCCCCCCATAGGTGTTCCCCTATAGTGTGCAACTTGTAACAGTATAGGAGGAAATTGCCAGGGACCATCTTAAAAGAAAAAAAAAAAAGCAATCTGTCAGCAGACTTTATTAAAAAGGTCTTTCTGTTTTGTGCATACAGTTCTTATTCAGCCCTATGTGTCTCCATGGTACAAGACTACAAACAAATTCTGTGTAGTCTGATCCTGCAGTCATACTTACTTCCATGCGTCTACTTCTTACTTACGTACAATAAGAACACTAGCAAAAAAAAGAAGCGATTTCTGGCAATATGACTGCAAGATCAGACTACACATCAAAAAAATGATGGCCTTAGGCCGGTCTTGATGAATCCCCCGTCTCAAACACAGTCCTTGCGCTTTATTCTTCTGCCATGTTGCCAAAAATTCTAGTCAACCATAGATTTGTTATATCTGTTGCCATGAATCTGTTTGACAAGAATACGGCAGCCGATAAAGCTTTCACAACTCGGCACCCAGCTTTCCCAGGCTCCTGAGGAGTAATGGATCTGCCTTTTAAGCCATGATACCACTCAAATACCTCAGTGAACAACTCAGAGAAATTCTCATTAATGTTCACAAGTAATGAAGTAAATCAATATCCCATTTCCAGCCATAAATGATATTGACATATCTAATAAACCAACGGTGACAGCTTTCCTTGGCCAGAGATCAATAATATCAGTATTCCTGACAACAGAGGAGTGATATAAGAAGTGAAGGCCAGCTACATGCTAGTCATTGCCAGAACTTAAAGTGGTGTGAGATTTATAAGACTATAAGAATAATAATCTTATAGTGGATGTCAGAGGAACACAGCCAAGCGGTTCTTACCTGCAGTGAACAACAATGGGTCCGGCGTGTGCAGGATTTACAGATTTGACCTTCTTGAGGAATTTCAGCATACCAATGGGCGTGAAGGGCACCCCAAAGTCAGGCCAGCTGGTGAAATGTAGCTGTGTTACCAGCCGGGGGGCCTTGCAGCCGTCGTGAACCTGCACGAACCAACATCTGGATTAAACATTGCTACATAAACAATGGCGCTTACCAGCAGAAGCCACAAATCTAATAGTAAAGCTTGTGGTAGAAGAGGCCATATAGTGTCTGTATACAGTAACATGTCATACAGATGGGAAACTTACAGGTTGTATGCAGAACTTGCGGATGGTGTAGTCTACCAGAACGATCACATCTTCTACTGACACTCTGATATTCCCATAAATCCAGCAGCCTTGGTCAGGCCAGTACTGGTGACACTTGTCCTGTAATAGTCACAAGAAACACAGGGAAATAAGAGTCAGGCTATGAAGGGGGCGCAATGCAACATTTTATCCCTACAACTAATACTACAGTATTTACAGACTGAGCCTTTACTGTCCTGATAGTTTGCTACAATGTAATTATCACTTTTTTCTAATCTGTTTTTATTTTTTGATTGCATTTTTTAATTCTATTTTCTGTACATTGTACATGATTATGGGGGCGGCCATATTGCCTGAGCTTTTCCTCTGCTCCGTTAACAGCATTTACTGATATGCTTTACAGCGAAGCCATAGCCATAGTCAGCAATAGTTGTGAGCTAATTTACTAAGGGTGCATTCACACGATGTCTTTTGGCACATAATGTGCCACATAGACGCCGCTGCAAAATCACGGCCGCAAAATAGCGCTGCGTATACGGTACCGGCTCCCATTGAAAACAATGGGAGCGTATACGGCCCGCAAAAGATCCCGTGGCGTCTACGTGGCACATTACGTGCCAAAAGACATTGTGTGAATGCACCCTAAGGTCTATGGGAGAGTTTTCTAGACATGCTCTGGGTGGGGGGGAGTAGATGAGATGTGACAGTAATGGATGCAATGATGTCGGTTTTAGCAAATACTTGTATTCACCTTGAAATAACAATTATGGAGAATTGGTTTTTTTATGAATAAAAAACATAAGTGGGTGCTACCATCCCCTTGTACAGTCAACTACTGGATAATATCACAGTCTGTATAGACACCTCCTAGTAGTATCATCTACTATATTCATCTATTTCCAGGAGTAATAACACCGCCTGAAGTTATAATAAAAGATGCTTCAGATCTGTTATTTCATGCTGAATACAGTTACTTACTAAGACATGTCAGAAGACTGGACAGGTCCTCTTTGAGTCACATGACTTGAGTGATTGAAGTTATATCCGTTTCTTGTATAGGCGTCGCATATTATTTCCATTGATTTTATTTCTCTAGTTACAGTAAAAGCTGCACTCCTGTTTAAAGAGGATCTATCACTAGCTCTGCAAAGCCCAATGACATATATCACGTGATCGGCGCTGTCACCCTGAGCATTTTGGTATATTGTTTCTTCAAATCCATTCAGCTATTCCAACGATATAAGCCCTGTTAGTGCTGAAACTAATTAAGGTGGGTGGTAACACTGGGGTTTCTCTGGGGAGGGTCTCTGTTCTGGATGTTACCATCCACTTGACTAGTAGACCCTAATTTGCATCAATGCTAACCGGGCTTATATCTGTGGAATGACTGAACTGATTTGGATAAACAAAACCCCAAAATGCTCAGGCTGACAACGCCGGTCAGATGATGTATGTCATTTATATTTTACACCTGGTGACATCCTTTGCTGAAACGCCAATTTAAATGTATTCCGGCCCTGTAAATCATGTGACTTCAGAGAAATTACCAGTCAGCACAGCTGGCAATACTGGATGAGCCAAGGAGGACAGGAAACTATGCGTCACTATTGCCTCTCATTACAGCAAAGCTTCCTTATCGGCAGCCTCACCTTCTATTATAATCCTTGAACTTTGTCACAGTCCTCATTCAACAAAATTGAACACATGCCAGAGGGAAGGACATGATAAGGATCGGAGGACACTCACCTCTTTCCTCTCCTTCAAGTTGGTGAGCATGACTATGGTGGCAGACTTCTGCTCCCAGATCATTCTCCAGAACTCATTCACTGTCTCTAGCTTGGGACCTGTCGTAGAAGAACAGTCACTTGTAAACTGCTGACCCATTGTAAATACAGAACACTCTCATCCCACTCTCACATAGCTTTATTATTGCTTTACAACCCTGTGGGTGCAGACACAATGGCATGTTTAAAGGAAATGTAGCACCAATTTTTTTTTTTTATTTATTTATTAAAATCATCATTTTTTAAAATCGTTTTTATGTTCTAATTTTTTTTTTATTCTATTTTCTGTACATGATTATGTGGGCGGCCATCGTGCCAGAACTTCTCCTCTGATCTATTAACAGCATTTAGTGATCTGCTTTACAGCACAATCATAGCTATACCCAGCAATAATCTGGAGCTGACTCATTTAATGAGTTATCCAGTTTCTAGTATTTATGGGCAATCCTTAGGATAGGCCATCGATATTAGATCGGTGGTCTGACACCCGAGACACCTGCATATCCCCTGTACTGAGATAGCACATCTCTTGGCAATGTTCCATTGAAGTCTATAGGACAAATTCTATTGACGTGTATGATACCTACACTCGTTGCTACTCTCGGTATGTTGACATTACCAAGAATCGCACTGTCTCCAACACGTGTGCTACAGGTTTCCGAGGTGTCAGACCCCCTACTGATCTAATATTCATGGCCTATCCTAAGGGTATGTCATCAATATTAGAATCCATATAACCCCTTTAAGCTCCGAGGGAAAGTTTTCTAGACATGCTCTGTTCAGAGAGGGGGAGTAGATAAGCTGTGACATCATCTATTGTCGGTAGTGGACACAATGATGCGCATTATATGGTATTATCTGTAGTCTTGTTATCTTGTACTGTAAATCTGTCTGTTTTTATCTGCAATGTGAATAAGGTGACTTTTGCAAAGAAAAGTGCCAGTCTATTAGGCTTAGTATTCAGAGTGAAAATTGCAGGATATAGTATATGTTTTTAAATATAGATAGTAACATGGAAACGTAAAAAAAATAAAGTCATCAAATATTCTTAAAAACATAAATACTCGTTTTACAAAATAGGTGATTTTTAGAGATGATCGAATACCTCCGTCACATAGCTCCCGGCGCCAGGGAAGGTGGGAGGGGCAGTAAAAATTCAAAGCCCCGGAAGTGTTTTTGCAACGGGAGCTATGCAACGGAGGTATTCAATCGAGTATATTTGCTCATTTCTCGTGATTTTCTGGAGACACATTCCCTTTAATAAATATGCTATATGGACGTAAATTGTTCCAAATTTTTCATTGGTCCATGTTTAAGTTGTGCCTGCAAAAAGGTGATATCCTTTGGATATCAAATAAGTGGGAGTTTAGTTTCAGGCCTTTTGAATTACCTGAATGAAGGGGCCACAGTTCTCCAGTGAGTGCCAGGTCTGCTTACTGCAATATCGGGCAAAACCACTGTCAATGTATAGCACTATGCCTAATCAACAGTGATGGGATGCGATGCTTGCTAGAGTACCGGAGGAATAGGCCATCAATATTATAGTCCTGGATAATCCCTTTTAAATCATTCATCCTCTTATGATAATGAGATTACTCTGCTCATTGTGTCCCAGTCTATATGGCAAAGCTGATAAGTGATCTACAGAAATCAGAAAGTGTCAACTTATTGCTACTGCTCTAGTGGTGATCTGAGTAGGGTAAATAGGTCACCGCTGCTGCCAGTGATTGCCTGCCAGGGTCACATGTTATGGCAGCATATTGTTGGAGATTGGGAGTGGCAGGGGATTTGGAATGTGACCATTATTCTTCTTACTGAGCCCCTTAAGACCATGGGCTATGTCTAGTATTGCAGCATTCAAGTGAATGGACCTGAGCTGCAGTACTGCACACAACCCGTGGATAATAATGGCGCCGTTTCTAGATAAAAGAACAAAAAGACTCATATGCCATCATTTCAAATGAGACTAGCCATAGAGTCACAATGCATTATAAACATCACACGTTCTTACCTTGAGCTGCTATAAACTTATTCTTCTCTTTATAGCCCTGAAACGAAAAGAACAAACATTGCAAAATGCGTCAGCTGTGCCAAGAAAGTGAGAAAAAGTCTAAAAGGAACACAGAGTGTATAAAACAGATGGAAGGCTCTTACATCTATGTATGAGGCGTTAATGTAGTCTGAACATACGGGCCCGTCAGCTGCTGTCAGCACAACTCTGGAGTGGTCATCTGATGAGAGGAGAAAAACAATCAGAGACGGACGCAGAGGAATGACTAACTTCTAGCACTTCAGGATTATACAAAGGTATGCTTGAAAAATATAACAAATATCTATATTTTTAAAAGAAAATGCTAAACATTTTTGAAGACCATTTTCATATGTCAGGGCACTTGGGGATTTCATTGACCACATCATCTTATCTGAGAGTAAAGACGTAATCTGACAGTCTTGTTACTGGGCCCATTAAAGGGATTGAGCAGGAGGTGAACAGGTGGCTGCATTCTTCTTCTCAAGACTGCATTCTTCTTCTCAAGAAGTGGCATCATGCCCGTTGGTAACCTGACCATGCTGCAGCTCAGTCCCATTCATTTTAATGGTATAGAGATGTGGCTTGCCATGTCATCAAAGGACATGATGCCAATTCTTGAGAAGGAGAAAGCAGTCATGTTTTCAAGTCCTGAACAAACCCTCTAACTACCATGAGATTATTTTGTGCCTGCACTGACTGGTTCAGAGTGAAGCCGCTCTCGTGACTGCTGCAGCCATTGGTCTCACAGTCATATGTTGGGTTCTGGTAACAGTCACTTCCAACCCAGCCAGTGCGGACATGAAATGGAATAGGGGATCCAATACCAGAATGGAGGTCTGGCGCTTCTTATTGTATTTTATCCCCTTTCCACCACGGTTTCCCAGTTTGGCCCCCATAAATATAGGAGACAAGTAGGATCTGGCTACTATGTATGGTATCTGGGATCTTATATGTCACTCTCTCCTGATGATGGGGGGGGATAAAGGATGAGACATTTTAAATTTTTTATGCTTGATCCTTGGTTGCCCTGGAAGATATGCCCCCCACCCCCAGTAGAGGTGACTGGCTTAATCTTCCCTCTTCATATAGCATAGCTCCTCGCTCTTCAGCAGAGCTGAGCTTGCATGTGTATGGAGGATCCAGAAGGAATAGCTGTTTACCAATTAAGAATTCAGTTATTTAAGGAGTATGGGCACCTATAGAGATGACCTTGCTCACAGTGAAGCACAAAGTCTTATCTTTTCTGTACTATTATATACATTCCTTACATTCAGGAACCGATGTGACATATCTGGAGTACAGGGAAATACAGGAGGATATATTATGAGATGTATGTTCTAGATTGTATGCTACTGTTTACATAGACAAGTAAGAATCTGCTCTGAAGGATTCCTGTGACCTTGCCAGCTTCGTCTACAAGTGCGTGAATGTTTTCCACATTTTTCATCATCACAAGAACATTAAGAGCATCTATGGATTCAGATCACTGACTCCATGATAATTACCTCTGCCTAGGTACAAGTAACACCTACACAAACCACATCATCAGCTACATCAGTCCTAAGAAGAGACCTGTCACCACTGCTGACATGTCTATTTCAGTATACACTTGTATTTCCACAAAATAACAATTCTAGGGTATCTTTCCTTAGAACTTGTTGTATTGTTCCTCTGTTATTCCTCCTGGAAATGGAGGAATAAATTATGACAGACCCAGCATATCACCCCAACCCTGCAGATAGCGCCTATTGCTGGAATGCCTAATTACTGTTGCTTCTCTGTTCCCCATACTTTACACTGCAACTCTGCTTCACATTGGGGCTCTTGTGAACGAAAGAGCACAGCACAATTTCATTACAGTAGTGGTATGATAGCTAAACTACACACAAATAAGCCACCAAGTAAGAAATAGATTGTCAGGTGCTGATATACATATACTGAGCCAAATAAGCCTGAATTAGGAGTGGCCTGCTCCGCCGTGTTTTAATAATGCTTTTTCTTAAATAAAATAAAACTATATTAATGCAATCATAATCCAAATAAACTTTTAATAAATGGATGATAACATTCCAGCAAAACGATTATAAGAATTGCATAAGTGTACGTCTAACATGTGAGACTTACAAGGCAAGATATTGGGGTATCTGTTGCTCTCCTTGTTCTCTTCTCTATTGGCCACTTCAAATGTTCCTTGGAAATTTCCAGACTGTAATGACTGTAGAAGGCAAAAAAGTATTGGTTACAGTCTGACATCTGCAATAAACCGTGAATCTGCAATATACATAGTTTGACTTTAGGTTGACTTTAGTGTTTTTCAGTGTCTCATATGTATGTGTGTGTGTGTGTGTGTGTGTGTGTGTGTGTGTGTGTGTGTGTGTGTGTGTGTAATTCACAATACCCCCCTTGAGTCTCATTGCCAAACATGAGTATTGCACATGCCAGAGCTGATGCATATGGCTAATTTGTAAACATGCATCCTAATACTATCCATAGTCAGGAACCTTAGCCTTCCATCCTGACTTTCAGACTATTATACGACAGCCTGTAGTTTGCTGGTGGGTCTGTGGGGAAATTAGGGGGATGATTTAATCTTCCTTTAGCCCTGTATGCTATTATAGGATCAAAGAGGAAATGTAGTATCAGGAGATCTGCTGTGGTTGGCGCTCATCCAGCACAGACACTTGTGTTTTTCAGTAAAAGTAAAATGGCATTGTGCAGCAGCTACAGACTCACATTGTACTCCTCTCGAAAGAGCTTCCCATCATCAGCCGATCGTATCCGGACCTCTTCTTCTAAATGTTCCACTGGAATAGGAAAGTATTTCTTGACCACGGTGGGCGAGCTGCTCAGTAACATCACCCTTTGCTGCTCTGTAAGATAAAAAATAGCGAAGGTAACATAAACCTTTATGTAATATTCAGTTTGATTCTAACATGACATATCATTTACGCATCAATCATGGCCATGCACATTCAATAGGTCCTGGCCAAATGTTCATTCAATCAGTAACTATTTTTCATGACTCCTACTTCATACATATGCATACTTGTTTTGGTCACACGGATCAGCTGGTTGCATGCTCAAACCTTTTTTCCCCAGCAAACAGACATGAGACAAACATCAGATAGATGGTTGATCAACCTTGTCAAAATTATTGAGTTTAGCTGACCGATAATATCCAACACTGTCTCAACATAAATCATATGAGAATTCAATCATTGTTCCTCTATACTATGCAGGAACTCCAGTGCGTCTCCAGATCAAGACCCCTGTGGCTACTAAAGGAGTCAAATTCGGAGGTTACCTTGTTCTATAATCTCCTTATACCCTAATAGATACTGTCTAAAGAAAGGGACTATTCCATGCACCACATGTAAGATCAGCAAAAATTTCTGACTTGTTCCCTATGGATAATGATAAAAGATAAACATGTTGTGCATAAGTCGCCCAAATGGGAAACCAGAAAATGTCTCCACCTACTTGTCTCGCAGTTCAGACGGCTAAGTTCACAAAGCTATGACTTTCGTCCTTTCAGGCTGTAGTAAGTCTTGGTAATACGCCAGAGAGTGTGTCCATCCAGCCAGTAAGACTTAAAGGAATTCACTCAAGGTTTGCTTATCAGAAATGCTGAGTGCAGCCTTGCGAAAAATTCCATGTAAAAATTCCTTTTTTGTGAAAAAAGAGACTCAGCAAGTGCTGACATGGTCTACAGAGCGCAGAGCAAACATTCAAGGAGTGATATGCTAAAATGTTCTGTAAGAGGACTCGGCAAATGTTCTGTTCCAGATTTAATCCACCAGTTATTAATATTGGGTTGTAGATGGAGAATATCACATTTACATTTTTTTTGTACGTTGTCTAGAAATGAGCTTCTACTGACATAACAATTAAGTATATGAATATTTCCTAAATTATATATTAGATTCAATTCACACTATGTTGATGGGCTATGCCTGTAGAGTACATATGGATGATTATATATATATATATATATATATATATATATATATATATATATATATATATATATATATACACACACTGTTAGAGGCCAGATATAAGCCAAAAAGGAGCCATTTTGGCATGTTAAATAGCGTATAGGAGTTGTTTCAAGGGAACCCTTTTCCATAGTCCTATCCTGTCCGTATGCCTATTATTTTAATTTTTAGGATATTGGTCAACTGAGCTAAATTACCCTCTCTCCCTGAAATTTCCACTTTTTACGATGTTTTTCATAATATCTCCATATAGTGCTAACACAGTAATGTCATATTCAGCCCACATAATACTACTGCCATATAGTACCAACACAATACTACCATGTACAGTCCACATAATACTGCCATTTAGTGCCAACATAATACTGCCACATATAGCCAACATAATACCACTAATACAGTGTCCAGATAACTCTGCCATATGCAGGGCACAGAATACTGCCATACAAAGTCCACACAGTACAATCATATAGTGCCAAAACATCACTGCCATGTACAGCCTGCATAATACTGCCATACACAGCCCACATGTTACCCCCATATAGTGCTAATACAATACTGCCATACACAGCACTCACAATACCACATATGACATTACTGCCATGTGCAGCCTACATAATACTGCCATATAGTTCCAAGACAATACTGCAATATTTAGCCCATATAATCCTGCCATATAGTACCAATTCCATATTGCCATATTACAATACCACTTTATAGTGTCAAGACTCTACTGCCATAAACATCTGAGGTAATACCTCCATATAGTATCTATAGTATACAAATAATATGCAGCATCAAACTACTAACCCTTGCAAAGCTCACATAATACTTCCATATATTTCCTACATTATAATTTTATTCTCACCTAACAATACTTGGTGTTTTTAGATTTCTCCTGAGGTTTTCTACAAAAAGGGGCTTTGTGCAATTGCCAATATACCCTAAGACTTGATCTCATCGTATGGCTGTCATACAGGGGAAGTACTTTTGCAACATTTTTTTACTTTACTCTGCTGGTTATTTCATGTTTTTTGAATATTTCTCTACTTTCCTCTACCAAGATCTGTTTCTATTTTGATATTTTTCCTACTCTTCACTACATCTGCTCATGTTTTTGCATATTTTCCTTTTGCATACTCCCATTTTTTAAAGTCTGTTGCTGCTTTGGAAAGTTTTCCTACTTTCCCCTAATGGCTTAAATTTTTGAGAAAACAACCATTGTACTTCATCTCAGGCAGGACTAGAGACAAGTGCTAAGCGTTCACAACGCTTCAGTCCATATGGCTACATCACTAGCCCTTGGGGTGTATACATATTTGCTTTAGCGTACTATAAAACTTGCTGCCTCTGCAGTGTCCTTTTTGACCGGCAAGGACATACTGACATCTGGCTAGAAGTCATTGATCTCATGAAGAAGTAACAGACCATGCATGTCTAGTCCCAGACATCTGCTCCAGAGCATTACGCTGGTCTGGAAGTTGGACCGTTAGGATTGAAGAAACTTAGAGCTTTGGGCAGGACTTGGTGCATCAGGATGAGCCGCTAGGTTTAGAAGTTTCCATATAGGAAACTAATTGTAACCCTGTGGTAATTATGTTGCCACATAATAAACCTGTTCATTCAATTACATGTCACATTTCATTTGGTGACAACCAATATGGCTGCCAAATTGTAACATATTACTGCACAGGCTTCTGGATTTATTTATATTTGGGTCGCCATGTTGGTAATCACCCATCTCATTTAACAAAGTCACCATATTGGTAATACCCAATTTGTAGGAAACAGATAATAACAGTGAAAACTGCTGAATAGAATTTGTAACAACAAATAATTAATTGATGAATTATTATGCTGTTTGTATGTAAAAGGAATGTGTCATTGGAACCCGGTATATCACCCCAGCCCTCCAGATAAAGAGGTTAGTGTCACCAGAACACAGTATATCACCACAGTTCTCCAGATAGATAGGTTAGTGTCAACAGAACCAGCATATTACCCCAGCCCTGCAGATAGATAGGTTACTGTCACCAGAACCAGCATATTACCCCAGCCCTCCAGATAGAGAGGTTACTGTCACCAGAACTCAGTATATCACCACAGCTCTCCAGATAGATAGGTTAGTGTCACCAGAACCCAGTATATCACCACAGCTCTCCAGATAGATAGGTTAGTGTCACCCGAACCCAGTATATTACCACAGCTCTCCAGATAGATAGGTTAGTGTCACCAGAACCAGCATATCACCCCAGCCCTCCAGATAGATAGGCTAGGGTCATCAGAACACAGTATATCACCACAGCTCTTCAGATACAGAGGTTAGTGTCACCAGAACACAGTATAGCACCCCAGCCCTCCAGATAGAGAGGTTAGGGTCACCAGAACACAGTATATCACCACAGCCCTCCAGATAGAGAGGTTAGGGTCATCAGAACCAGCATATTACCACAGCCATCCAAATAGATAGGTTAGGGTCACCAGAACAGTCTTTTCTCCTTGTGAATCCCTACCTCCATTTCTGAGACCGTGCCATCTATGTTAACATGTAAATTAGTTTCATCACCCTTGCCATTTTTGGCATATTGACAAAAAGATGATATCTTGGAACACAGGCATTGATTCACAACCTATCTATCTGTAGGGCTGTGATGATATGTTGGCTTCTCCTAATAGACTCCCTTTAAGATAGAAATGTTGCCCTTAAAATGTTGAACTGTGACTGTGACACTCCAGATCCGCACTTTCCCTGATTCCGACACTTTTTAGTGCTATATATAAGTCTGTCTCTGGCGGCTTAATCTCCATGATGTAAGATGTTTGTATGGCACCCTGTACAGACCCAAGAATGACTCAGAAGTAACCAGATGAAATCATTAGATCTTATTAGCCATCATATTACAGTTTACAAGCCATTATCACAAGCTTCTGAAAATGTTAACGCTCTCATTCAGAACAGTAATTACAAAAACAGGAAGCATGTTAACAAATCCAAGACAGATGAGGGTAATTATTTCATCCAAATGTCACAAGATTTCTTGTTCTGCCATCATTTCATTGCAAAATGTATTTCTGCTGAAATAATCAAAGTAACCCTTTCCGTAAATGTATCCCCAGCATAGTAACTGTCAAAAAACTTCCAGTCTGCTTTGCATTATAGTATTCTGTATTATGGAGGGAGCATGTGCGATCCAAAGCTTCCCTTTGACCACTAGGAAAAATGAATGGGCCTGCCAATATAAAACAACATCATAAATAGTATAGGTGACTATAAGAAACGTTGCAATATAGCTTACCAATTAAATGCATTTCCTTCCCTACTTATTACTTAGCTTCATTTTGTTTGTTTGTTTAGATAGAATCTGTATCCTTGCCCAGCTCATAAACAAAAGTCTATGGAGACGGGAGGGGAAAGGAGGAGGCTTTTAATTGATTTATTGCCACATTCTGTGCACTGGTAGACTCTTTTCCTAAAGGCATAGCAGTGTTCCCTGACTCCCAGTGTAACAGCTGCAGTTATTTGTGTGTTTTTTCCAGCAGCAGCCTCCTCCTCCCCCTCCCCTCTCTAAGCATGTGTACTATTCATTTATGAAATGTGGTTTTCTAAGTGGAGGTACGCTTTTTAATCTTTCAAAAACAGAATTTCTTGTTCATCTATTATCTAATATTTCCATCTCAGTCTGTGATCTTATGATAACTCTTAAGCATCACCCTATGTGTCCATGCGTCCTCCTTTGACTCCTAGTATTTGGCACCACCCCCTGTGCCGACATGACCTCTTTTAACTGCTAGTATTAGACACCTTCCTTTGTGTCCTCGTGATATTTTGTTATTGCTAGCGTTTGGCACAACCAACTGTAACCATGTGACCACCTTGCAGCATAAAGTGCCAAGATATAGGACGTGCCATGAGACATCACAGGGGACAGAGCCTGCCAGATTACACAGCTAATATGCCCAGAACCAAGGCAGCGCCACCTACATAATCCACACCAAGTGGGAACCTACTAGGAGACCATATAGTCTTAGGCCACGTCCCCATTCTTACAGTCCTGTCTTGCTGAAAGATAACTGGCTGCAGCAGGAGCCTCTCCCCCTTCCCTGTTTGCAATAGTTCTGGAGTTAGTGTTCCTTTTAACAAAGGGTAAGCATAAACGTTAAAGGGGTTGTTTAGGGAGTCCTTGGGTCACATCATTGGAATCAGCACTCGATGCCTAAGTCACTCTGTCTCCTGTTTTCACATGTAGTGCTATAGTGGCTGGCAGACTGTGAAAACAGGAGGGATGGAAAGAGGCAAAGCGAACCAGGGACTGGGTGCCGGTTCCAATCATGTGACCTGGTCGGAACCAGTCTGGAATGTCAAGTTTTAGGTATTAAGTAATATAGAAAGGATCAGCCTCCTATTCATGTACATTTTGTACATTGGTATTCTGTTGTGTGTCTGCTGCAAATTTGATCACACATTGGTAAACTAGACCTGACATAATGTTCACACTTTAGATGTGCAATATATTGTGCAAGCTTGAGGTGTGAAGCTTTTGACCTTGCTGGTTCTCAGGTCACAGTCACAATCCATCAGTAAAAATTCATACAAACCCACTGACTGGTGAGCCTAGAATCAGGAAGGGCTCCGTTTCCTTCCCTACTCCTATTTCCTGTTGTACATCAGTGACCGAGTGAGGATTTATACAAGAACGTAACCGCCCTCCCCCTCGCCGGCTGTTACTTCTAAACTGATACAAAGGGAACTGACCATATGATTCACACAGTCATGAATATCGGTAATCATCTATTTCCTGGCGCTGCAGAGCGTGCTTATTAATAGCACGTCTTGTAAATGAATGACAGGCCCATTGAAAAAATCTGAAAGATGCCGATCAAACGGAAATTCCAAATTTACTGTGAACAATATAACAATAAAAAATGTTTTGTAGAGAAAGGTCCTTCAATCACTATGAGGATCAGTCTATCCCCCTTCCCCGCATCTAGTATGAACCAGTACAATCACCATGGGGGTCATTCTATCCCCCATCTCCGCATCTGGTATAAACCAATACAAACATCTTGGGGGTCATTCAATCCCCTTACCCTGCAGCTGGTATGAACCAATCCAAACATCTTGGGGGTCATTCAATCCCACTTCCCTGCAGCCTGTATGAACTTGATCATGGTCAGAATAGGAATACGTCATAATATAATTGGTGGGGGTCCGACAACTGGAACCCTAGGACACAAACTGTATAACCTCCAGGTTTGCATCCTGCATACATGTTTACTCCAAAATTTCTACAACTGGAAACTCATTCTACTCATCTGAATGGGGATGAAACAGATGCAGAAAGTTTTGCAAAAAATCTGCTGTGTGTCAATATACCCTAAGAAGAAAGTTTAATTACACCCTCCCTCAAGCTACGCCCCTGGACCACACTTCAGACCTCTAAAAAAATGTTTAACTGTACACCAGGCCCTTTTATGAAGATAAAAAACCCAGATTACACCCCTCTTGCATACAAAACCCCAGACCAAAGTGCAGGAAGTGACCACAGAGTGACACAGAGTGAATTTGTGTAACTATGAGGGGCATAATGGCGGACATAAACATGTTTTTGGCTGCCTTTTGAGTATCTTTGTTAGAAATAGGGACATTATTATTATGAGAATGAAAAAATTGTGGCAATAATGGGGTCAGTAGTAGGAATGGCAGCATTGCAGCTATGCAGGTCCTGCATTTCTCTTCACTCCTAGGCACAGCCACCAAAGACAAAGTCCCAGTGATGAGACCGGCATCAGGACACTTTGTACAGCGGAACCTGGGAATGGGGCTGAAAGGGTGAGCATAAATCTAATACATGCCACACTGGAAATTTGCCAGACTCTTGGACATTCCAGCAGAGTTGGCCTATGTTAGTCACAGCTGTCACTTCAATGCAAAACACATAAACCTGGTAAGAAATCTTAAGAGATTAACATAATTATTTACCTCCCAACTGTGCCAGTTCTCAAAGCCAAGAAATAATTTTTGTATCTTCACTGAAGCTTGACTTAAAAATGACTTCCAGATAAACACAAGTCAGTCAACTTCAATGTATTCTGCAATGTCGATCCGGCAAAAAATTGTCCTAATTTTAATAAAGAAATCCTTCTAGACTCCAAATAGGAAATCCCTTGATCAATAACCAATTCCCAATAATCCAGTACAGATAACTTGTAATATTACATTTTGCACATACCTAGGCTCCTTGTAAAACAGAACGTAACCAAATAACCAACCATCACAACTTCCTGTGTTGTAGAGTCTCAGCCTCATTGCTCTTAAAAAATCCCCTTCTATGTTGATAGTGAAACCTTCTTTCCTTATTATAGTCAGATGTAAAAGACGATAGCATAGAAACTAATCTTTCACACAATCACATAACACTGAAATGCATATAAAGATAAGTATACACGGTCTTAAAACATTTATAAAGTTTTATATATTACAAGGAATAAATATAAAAAGTGAATTGCGGGGTATTAATTCAAAGTACCCTGTATATCCCTGGTGGAAGATAGCACAAGGATCACCAGCCACAAAAGCCATATTAAAGGGGGTGTCCACTTTCAGACCAATATTGAAAGACAAATATTAAATTTTCTAAAAGTTAGACAATTTTGCAATATACTTTCCGTGTCAATTCCTCACAGTTTTCAAGATATCTGATTGCTTTGCTTAGTTCCAATGGATAAAAATAAGTCCATGGTCATGTGATCTACGGTCCATGGTCATGTGACAGTACCTACTGTGTCTCCTTTAAAGTCATTGTCAGAGTCAACATTGCCCTCCATGATTCTGGCTCTTTTCTGCAAGACCTCTGTCTGACACCGTGAAACACAGACAAACCACATAGAATATTTTGTGTTAAATCACATCAAACCAAGTGTGATATTAACCAAATTTCCTCTTGACCGTCTCATCCTGGAGGACCTGTCCTGTTCCTCATTACACAGAATCTATTTTTCTGAATGGACACTGTGCAATGTTTAATTTGACCTGTGGTGGCGCTGCAGGGAAATGGAGCAATTACTGCAAAGTTACTCAGCAATTACAGCCGATCACTGGGGGTCTGGGCAGACCCTGTAAAAAAGGGATATTCCAAAAGTGGAGATCCCCTTAAAGGGATTGAGCATAGACATATTTAAATTTGTAGACAATTAAAAGTTACACTTTTTTGTAAATATAATTATTATTATTTTTTTTTTAATTTCTCTAACTATGATAGTGGTGATAGTCTTTTATTCTGATCAACAATGAATATGGTCTGACTTGCTATAAACCGAGCCATGATGTCCTTATTGTGGCCAGGTTATCTTCTCATACATGTAGTGTCCTCCTGATAACCAGCCATGATGTCCTTATTGTGGCCAGGTTATCTTCTCATGCATGTAGTGCCCTCCTGATCACTAGCCATGATGTCCTTATTGTGGTCGGGTTATCTTCTCATACATGTAATGTCCCCTCCTGATAACCAGCCATGATGTCCTTATTGTGGTCGGGTTATCTTCTCATACATGTAATGTCCCCTCCTGATAACCAGCCATGATGTCCTTATTGTGGTCGGGTTATCTTCTCATACATGTAGTGTCCTCCTGATAACCAGCCATGATGTCCTTATTGTGGTCAGGCTATCTTCTCATATATGTAGTGTCCTCCTGATAACCAGCCATGATGTCCTTATTGTGGTCAGGTTATCTTCTCATACATGTAGTGTCTCCTGATAACCAGCCATGCTGTCCTTATAGTGGTCAGGTTACCTTCTCATACATGTAGTGTCTCCTCCTGATAACCAGCCATGGTGTCCTTATTGTGGTCAGGTTATCTTCTCATACATGTAGTGTCCTCCTGATAACCAGCCATGATGTCCTTATTGTGGTCGGGTTATCTTCTCATACATGTAGTGTCCACCTGATAACCAGCCATGATGTCCTTATTGTGGTCGGTTTATCTTCTCATACATGTAGTGTCCCCCTGATAACCAGCCATGATGTCCTTATTGTGGTTGGGTTATCTTCTCATACATGTAGTGCCCTCCTGATATCCAGCCGTGATGTCCTTATTGTGGTCAGGTTATCTTCTACTACATGTGGTGTCCCTGCTTTATAACCCGTCCACAATAAGGACATCATGACTTTGTTTCTGACAAGTCGTAGACCATAGAAAGTTCCTGCATTAATGGTCGTATCTATTGGCAAGAGATCAAGACAAAAAATTGCCAGCACTGAGATGGTTAGAGGAAATCTTTAAAATTTAGCAAAATGTTTAATTACTTATATTTGCAAAACTATAATTGCCTACAGATTTAATATAGTTATGTCCATGGGAAAACCCTACTGAAGATACCGGTATATCTTTTCTCAGGGTCCATATAAGTTTTCAATCAATTTGAACCCTCCAAATCTATCATTTTCCCAAAAATGAAAAATAATCTCTTCTCTTGTCTCTTTGTCAGATATGTCTGCATGATCCAATCATTCCAAATGCTAATGTGTAAGGAAAGCAATGAATATGAATTCATGCCTGCAGAAGGATGGAACAATAGCACTATACTAGAACTAGTAATAATTACTGTATACTTATCCCTAACATGCAATTAAATCATATTTGCCTTGGCAGCAGCTGCCTGGCATTGGTTACTACAGTCATTTGAAAAACTCATAATTTCCCTAAAATTAACAATAAACTTTTTGTTTTGTTCCAAATTATCCTAAGAACATCTTTCCACCAAACCTCTTATCTCATTGTGGGAAGAAACATCATTGCTGTCCCAAATCACGCAGATGGTTGAATGGTTTTTGGAAAATTGGGGCTGAGCCAGTTTATAAAAAAAAAAATAAAAATGAGCAAATTGTTTTAGGAGACTTCTCATGACTCCAAAGCCAAACAACCTCCGATATTCTAGTATAGAATATTCTATTCTATCCACTTCCTTAAAGGATTTCTTCACATCTCTATGCTGATGGTCTGTCCTTAGGTCGTCAGCAGTGGGGGTCAGACACCCGACACCGCCAATGATCAGCTGGTTTTAACACAGTGTGCTTATATCCAACTCTCTACACTGTGCTGAGGAGTCACTGGGCCAAACCAGACCGACTCTGACTCCTCTGACAGCCATAGTCAGACAGAAGCTGTAAAGATTCTCAAATTCACGAAAAAATGTAATGATTAAATTCCTATGAAAGTAATTATGTAACAAGTTACTAATCTAATAAATTATTCAATATCCATCACTCTAGTCTATAACATAATAAAAATAATAATTTTAGACATTGTCGGTAACTTTTTTCCAACCCCCAACTCTACCCAAAAGTGGCCCCTGACTTCACTTCCGCTGATTGGTGTGGATGCTGGGAGTCAGACTCCACCAAACCAATACTGATTGCCTATTCTTAGGATAGGACATCAATACTGCGTCTTGGCCATCCCCTTTAATCCCGTTTGTCACCCACCATTGTATCCGTTCAAATTCAGACATGGCCTTCATAATTTGCTTATATCCCATGTATGTGATATGTATAAAGGTATAACTAGTGTATGTTCTCATTGTGAACATCCTGCTCCATACTGATGCACTAAATAACAAAATTTCCTACTAGATCTAGGTATGCATTAATGGACTTAACTTCTGTGAGAGCACAGAATTGGGCATGTTGAAGTTCAACATATACGAGACTTCTTTTCCCTACAACATCATCTGTCGAAGAGTCAGCACACCCTTATACATATAAGATGGTCAGTCTGTCCCCAAATTCCAGTCAATTGGTGGGTTTGTCCATCTTTGCTCTCATGTGTACGGCCATCTTTGCTTTCATGTGTACGGCCATCTTTGCTCTCATGTGTATGGCCATCTAAACTCTCATACATATGGATATCTTTGACCTGATTGATCATTGTCTAATGAGTCAAAATTACAAAAAATGAGATAACAATGTTACATCTATTTACATGCGATTCCGATCATCCCCTAAATTCTCATATGTAAGAAGGGCACAAATCTAGAAAACTATATAGAAAATAGTGGTGTATGGCTGCTAACTAATAATAGTCACCACAATCTTCCCAGCAATCTCCTTTAGCCACAGTGGCCTGGCAGTCATTTGTGCAGCTTAGTAACTATCTAGTTTATATGTAGCAGCATTATCCCCTTGCTGTTGTAAGATATAATGGTATGTGGAAGTAAGAGGGTCATTCCCGGCTGGGTGCTAATTGTCACTACCAGCTGACATCTCCTTTAATTGCCCGAATCAGAGGGGGCGTCTCCCGTCACCCCATTAGCGCCCTAGCAATGCCACTTCACTGTGATGAAGAACTGCTATGGCAGGCTGGACATTACAAAGTACTTCAACTGTGAAGAGTAGTAAAATGTAAATATATATATACCGGTACATATATTTGGGACAATAATGAATTAAATATAATATAAATAAATAAAAATACTCTTACCCTAAGCCCTCACTAATTGTACGGTGACAGGTTCTTCACATAGACAAGTGTATGCAGTTTCATATATAGTATGTAACACATATAGTATACAGTCCTACCTATATGTAACACACAGAACTTGAGGATTCTATAACAGATTCTATTCTCACCTTGTTCTTCCAAGATTCCATTTGGGATCTTCTTATCACCCGAGTTCACGTCTGCTTTACGACTCTTTCTGGACCTGGAGATAAAGAAGGAGAAGTCCCTTAGCATGATAGCAGCAGCAGCAGCAGCGACTACTTCTCCCAATAGCTAAAATACAGGAAGCTGCGTTCTTGTTATAGTTAAGTTCCTGTTACTGTGTCACAGTTTTAACACTTTGCAGTTTCACATAAGCTACAGCTATACGTCCCAGCTTAGTCCATGTGACCTTAGAGCTATAGCTGGAAGATCTTGGAACCCAATATCTGGGCTACTCATGGGACCACCGTAGATAGATGTCAGTTTTGCCCTATGAAATACATATTAGGTTTACACGTGTGTATTATAATGACACGACTATAAGGCATTGGGCTGTCAGGGCTGACTATCAAACGCAAACATATTACTCACACAACTCATAAACTTATTGACTTCTTGACTGCTCTTTTACACATTTTGCAATCAATATCGCAGTTTCCACCAGTGGAACAATTCACAGGAAAATGACTCTAACCCCATGCGATTATAATAGAAGTCCTGCGCTACACAGTAACACAGCTTATCCTATGCTTACCCTATACTTTCAGCTTCACTTGCTATATTCATCCATCACATCATTGTCTTGTACAGTGCATGTGTATATAACCTTGGACTAAAGACCCAATAGGGTGTACTGACATGTTTCCTGCACAGCTTTTGTAATGGCACATTACACATAATATTGAACATGGCAGTCAGAGGAGGATGCAGTAAGTCACCATAGACCTCTATGGGCGCTGTATTACAGTTTAGTACAATTTATCACAATTCAGTAACTCATATGGAGCAGTAATGCGTCTTTGTGCTTGAGACTGACCTTCACCGCAGTCAAATATAAGTCCAGACATAAGTCTGGAGATTTCCTTTAATCTGTCTCATAAGTGCATGTTAGGTAGAAGAAGTGAGAATTGTAGAGGAAACCACCAGCAGGTATGAGCAGTTTATTATACACCAGTCAGAACCTATGTATCTTATTATTGATATGATCTTGTATGAATAAGGTAGACAGATGGGGAGGGGGGGGATATAGCTTGGTTTCTATTATTCTCAGGGTTCCCTCTCCCGCTATACAAAAAATATGCATGATAATAATATTCACATTGACCTTTACAGATCAATATTGCTCTACAGAAATTAAGTCATATAAGTGCATGCTGCAATATCCTGCATGTGGGTTCTGATATCTGGGGAGGTAAAGTAAATGTTCACTATTAATCATCATGACGTTATTTCTTAATATATCTTTATAATAGTTGAAGCTCTGTAGCAAGGCTCCATATTCCCTGCATCCCCCTTAAGCATAAGATGGCCACTAGAGGGAGTTTAGGAGCTTACTGCATACTTTGTTACTATTGAGCTCAATGTTTAAACAGTATGCAGTAAAATCTTAAGCTCCCCCTGGTGGTGACTGCAGGCAGACAGAAATTTTATAACTTAACTCTAATGGCACATTCACATCTGTGTCCTTGTCTCTACTCTTCTGGTTTGTCACAGGACCAGAAGGATGGATTAACAGTCTGTTTGATAGCCAAAAACTGACTGTAATGGGTCCATTGGGTGCCCGTTATTTTTGTCCTGTCATTGCCAGATGAAATAGTGGGCTTTGCAGGGCTTTTTCATTAAGGGTTTCTGACCGACTCTGCGCCTGACAGACACCTGGTGCAGATGTGTACAAGAGCAATCAGTGGTACCGCACACTAATAATAATTTAGGTGCTAACAAAAAGGGTCCTTCAACCCAGTAATTCAGTAAGGAATAGTTTTGTTGCACACAATATTGGAGTGAATGAAAATATAGTTTTATTTTTACATGGTAGTTAACGCCATTGACACGATGCAAAAAGTGATTGACAAAAAAGTGATTAGATCGCCAAGACACCAAGCCTGTCCATGTGACTTACTGCTTCACTACACTAGACCGCATCCACCTTTGTACTTACTGTTTCCAGTCTTCACCCTTTGTTTGGCTACACAGATCTGTTCTGAGGAAGGTCTAATGGACCGAAACGTCAAACTTATTGCGGATCTAGTCACTTTTTTGTCAATCAATTTTTGCATCGTGTCAATGGTGTTAACTACCATGTAAAAATAAAACTATATTTTCATTCACTCCAATATTGTGTGCAACAAAACTATTCCTTACCTGGTGCAGATGTGAACATTGCCTTAGTCTATGCAGGTGACTTAGGGCTTTGTATATGGTCACTAAAACATTACAGTGCAATTAATCGGTGCAGATTTGTAACTCTTTAGGGTATATCCACATACCGTAGGACAACTCTGTTGTTGAATTTTAATAATTGAAATTCAGGCCTTGGTTTTTGTGAAAGCAGACAGGGCAAGAGACACTTGAAATGGAGGGGTCTTTGCAGCATTTGACAACTGCAGGGTTGATAACTTGTAACACAGGTGATTTTGCACTGGAAGTTTTGCTTACGGTACTTCGTGTGCATGAGATGTGGCAAAATCGAATCCACTATGCTGGTACTTTGCATATGTACATTTGTAAATATGGTGGCACCTACACGGTGCCCTCATATATAGAGTGCAAAAATGTTTGAAGCTTATAACAAAATAGTTGTACAGTATACTGTAAGTAATCTGCTCCATAGTCAGCTTTGTATGGGGTTCACCACTGCTGGTGGCGCTATTGTTCCCATTATAACATAAGAGTATGGCTACACAAGAACATCTGCCACTAACCAGACATGACATGACCATTATTGATACCTTAGAAGGTAGCCAGCCAAGAGAATGAGCACAAAACAAACCAGCAAAGGCACCAGCACAGATGTCAGGAGCGAGGAGGTGTCAGGCAAAGGGGGGTCTGTCGGATCTGCAAATAAAAATAACATCATTAATATTTGTATTCCCCCTTAAGTATTAGATAAAATTACCATTATGGCATTTCATATTTTTGTCTATTTCTGGGAAAGGTGCATGACAACCATGGTATGCGTGGTACTGCAGATGAACCCCGAATGTTGTTTCGCCAACCCCCTCCGATAAAAGTGTACCTCTGTGCATAAATGAATAGTGAAGATCAATAGAAGAGACTTTGTAATATATCTTATTAAATAAATCTGTTCCCTTCTCCACTTATTAGGTTGTTCTCCACCTCCTTATCTTCACTCAGACTGCTTCTTTATTTATATCCTCACACATAGAAGTGTATGGAGACTTTCGGCTGTCTCCTTTTGTCGGAAGTCCTCCCGGTTTGTGACAGCCCATGTCCCTTATTATGTGACTGCAGAGGCCAATCAGGGGCCTAAGGAAAGGGCTTGGGGATGATTGGCCTCAGCGGAGCATCGGGGACAGGTTAGTATGTTTTTCTGTAGTTCTGTTTTTCTCAACTTCTCCAGGTTAAGAAAGAAAATGTTATCTTGGACAACCCCTTTAAGGATAATCCTTCATTGTTTTAGTCCAAGACAAACTCTTTAAATTAAGATTTCTTAGAAATATCTTGAGAACATGATGGGGTATCGATCAACAGAATGTACAGTCAGGGGATACGCTAAGTGCCGATTTCTAACTTGCCATCGTTCTCATATTTACTGTGTGCTATTTTAACTTGTACATCTAGCATGTTCTGTCCTACGGGTATTTCCTCTTGTGTTATTTCTGTATAAATAACACAATTCAGAGTAAAATACAGTTATTGCATCTATATTTATTAACTGTAACTAAAAACACACAATACCATAGGGACAAAATGTAATAAACAGATACAAAGTTTAAAGTTGGTGTCCCAGAGCATCAATGTCATGGGGGATTCCCTCTTAATTTAGAGAATATCAGAGTCCAAGACATGATTTCTTTGTTGTGGACAGGATATCTTCTCAATCATCTAGTGTCCTTGTCTGAATTACACTAAGAAAATCATGGCTTTGTTTCTGACAATTCCTAGACTATAGAAAATTCCTGCATTAGTTGGCAACTGATCAAAGTAGAAGACTGTCACCCATAAGATATTTAGAGAAAATCTCTAAAACCCTGCACAATTTTTGACTGCCGTACTTATACTCGCAAAAATGTTTAGGTTATAAATATCTACAAATTTAAATATGGTTATGTTCATGGAAAAACCCTTTCTTATAAAAGCAGCTGATCTAGCAGTCTTCAGCTGTGCGTGTAGTACATAGACAACATTTATCTGAATGACCACCATGTAATACAGGAGACTCTGTCACAATGTCTGCCTGAAATCGATAGCTTTTTTGTCCACTGGTCGGACCCCATTAGGCCGGGTTCACACGGAGTATTTTGGCTCGTGATTTGGTACGTAGACGCCACGGGAGCTTTTGCGGGCCGTATACGCTCCCATTGTTTTCAATAGGAGCCGATACCATATACGCGGTGCTATTTTGCAGCCACCGCAAAATCACGTCCGCAAAATAGCTCCCGCGGCGTCTACGTACCAAATCACGAGCCAAAATACGGCCTTATAGTCAATGGGGTCAGTCAGGCTCCATATGTAACTGATATCGTAGCAGTACACCCAATGGACCAGAATTACAGACAGGTGATGCTAGTGTAACCCTAGCATAAGAAATTTGATATTCTGGCATCAGTTCAAAATATTAGTGCTGGTTGGAGGATTAGATTTTTAGCCAATTTGAAGATCTTTCACCCTATTTTGAAGAACATCTATTACTACTTGTCTTAGGCCACTGGGGAAACATTGTTACTTACCTGAAGGCCACTTGTGGGATATTATTGTTCGCCTAGTGGCCACTGGAGACATTATTACTTGTCTGAAGGCCTTTAGGAAGTACTTTTAGGTGTCTGAAGGCCACTATGGATCATTGTTAGGTGTCTGAAGGCCACTATGGATCATTGTTAAGTGTCTGAAGGCCACTATGGATCATTATTAGGTGTTTAAGGGCCACAAGGGATCATTATTAGGTGTCTGAAGGCCACTATGGATCATTATTAGGTGTCTAAGGGCCACAAGGGATCATTATTAGGTGTCTGAAGGCCACTATGGATCATTATTAGGTGTCTAAGGGCCACTATGGATCATTATTAGGTGTCTGAAGGCCACTATGGATCATTATTAGGTGTCTGAAGGCCACTATGGATCATTATTAGGTGTCTGAGGGCCACTATGGATCATTATTAGGTGTCTGAGGGCCACTATGGATCATTATTAGGTGTCTGAGGGCCACTATGGATCATTATTAGGTGTCTGAAGGCCACTATGGATCATTATTAGGTGTCTGAAGGCCACTATGGATCATTATTAGGTGTCTGAAGGCCACTATGGATCATTATTAGGTGTCTGAAGGCCACTATGGATCATTATTAGGTGTTCAGGGGCCAGTGGGAAGCATTAGTATGTGACTGATGAACGTTAGGGAGCATGTACTGCGTGTCAGGTCACTGGGGAACATAATACTATATGGGGCCATGAGAGGAGCTTGGTGATGTTAAAAGGGGAATTTTTGTATGTGCTCTTCTGGAAAGTATAGACTGGTGTAGCTTTGAGGGTGCATTTATATGGTGGAAACACAATTGCATCACATCTGAAACGGAATTCTTTTTTCCAAGGGTGTCCTGAGACTGAAAAGTTTGGGAAACACTGATGTACAGAAACCAATCCGAGATCCCTTTGCAACATTGAGAAAAGCCTTCCTGCCACCCCCTCGTATTGCTCCGCCATACACCTCAGAAATCAAACTTGGGTTACAGTCAAAGCTATGTGCCTGGATTTTCAGGAAGTTAAAAGAGGGAAGAAATGAATATATTTTATAAACATAGAACCCAATGACTGCAATCTGCAGGGATTCCTGGAATAGCCCTTTAAGGGAACTCTGCAGCTCGGCTCTGTAATTTACAGTACTCTGTGCTATATTACAGAATTGCGAGTTGTGCAGCGAGGTCAGAGCGCGTCCTCTCCACGCTCATTACACGATGCTTCAGTCGGCGCTAGGAGTTCAGTCTGCTTTTTATTACTGGTTGTAGTTTCCAAGGCAACATAGAAATTGGTGAGAGTAGCACTAAGATGATAAGGGGTTTCCTGATATTTCCTTTATATGTTCAACCTGCGTTTTTGTTTTTTTTTTTGTATTTTTTTAAGAAAAATTAAGAAGAACGTAAAGTTCTGACCCTTCTCACTCATATATAATAGTAAAAAAAAAAATATTCAATTACCAAGTAACCTACCCTGTGACCCTGTCCCAGGCAGGTGAGACTAAAGGACTGGTAATAATGTCAGAGACAATGGTGAAGCTCCACAAGACCATTGACATCTGGTGTTGTCACCAAGTAGCACCATTGATGTTGCTAAGCTCAGAGTCTGGTTTGCCCTAGGGATTCCCTTTAAGGCCTACTTCACAGGGGGCAGATTCAGTCTATGAAATACAGACCAAATATCAGCCATATTTATCATAGTGAACACTGACCCAGGAACTGGACTCCTAGATAATAAAACTATCTATAATGCTAGGAGTCTGTGTCACCCCACAGTATAACTGCCCCATAATGTAATCATGTTCAATTCAGTACCCACAGTAGGCAGAGACTCATAGATCATAGATAAATACAATGTTGGGAGTCTAGGAAACACGCTGACATCCAGTCCATGTCTCATAGCCTGAATCTATCCATGAGAAGCCATCCTTAAAGGGATTTTTCAGTACTTGGGTAGGTCATCAGTATGTGAATGGTGGAAGTCAAACACCCAGGCCCTCACCAATTAGCTTTCTGTAGAGGTTGTGATGGTCACGAGTGCCACAGTCACTTCCCAATGACGTCACTTTCATAGCTGACATAGTACAGCAGTATTTCAGTCCCATTGAAGGGAATACGGCTGATCTGAGCAAAGACCTTACTATATTTGTGCTTAGTATTCAATGAAGAGGCCATAATGCTTACCTGAATGCTGTGACCTCTTCAACCAGCTGACCTGTTGTTGGACCCTGACCAATCACATATTAATGACCTGTCCTAAGGTCAGAAAACCTATTTCTAGTAGGGGCTAGTAGTGGGTCATACAGTCATAAATTGACTGTCAAAACTGCATTTTACTGATAACTGAGGTACTTTTGCAATGCAGTTTTTGGACACTTTTAGAGATCTATTTCATCTGTATACCAGAAACTGCCTGGCAAAAGGGTGCTTTTTATTTTCAGATTAGGTAGCACTTTAGTCTGACAAAAACAGCTATCAGTCCAAAATACCAATGTTTGTTACAATTGCCCAACCTTGCCTGATCATCAGCCGTTTAAATTGCCCCTGATAGGGCAGTTTAGTTGTTAATGCCGGGATGGTGGGATCATTTGTACAAACAATTCCATCAAGGCTTGGTATGGTCACCCTTATAACCCTTCTAATAATATAACACATATAATTAGACTCTAGAAGCAATTCCCTAGGTGCATGTCCTTCATAGTCCAAGGCCAGGGACCATATGTCTGTAAAGCAGTGATTTCCATCATCTGACCCAGTTTATCTTATAAATACACATAAGTATTTATGGCATCTTCATTTGGATGATGGATTTCTGCAGCCAGGTCATTACGATCCCAATCTCTTTATGGAAGCCATAAAGTTTCCCCGTGTCGGCTGCAGGTGGGTGTACGCGCGGCGTTACTTTCTCACTGTAACTAACAATGGTTCATTGCGAATGTCAGGTAGTGCAGCATTGAGGAGATTGAATCTAGTCTGTGTGGGAGGAAGATTGCTGCAGAGGCTGCGGGAAGGCACATGCTGGAATAATTTAGGGATTAGCAGATATACTGTATGCTAAGTGCTATAACACCCAGATAACACCCCATAACGCACCCATGTGTCACGGACAAGTGGAAACACGATCCTTCATAACTATCAGTTTTACTATATAGTCACTGATGGATGGAGGAGCATGTGGTTCGTATCTGTAGGTGTAATGGGAACTGTGTAATACTGACAGATCTGTCATGTTGACTGGCAGCATTATACAGTATAAAAGTCGTCTCATGTTGGAAAAGCTGGGTGACAACAAGTAGCCTAGACATTACACGTAGAGATGAGCGAACACTGTTCGGATCAGCCGATCCGAACAACATGCACCCATAGAAATGAATGGAAGCACCTGTGACGCTGACTTTGCTGGCGGCCGGCCGGCGTCACAGGTGCTTCCATTCATTTCTATGGGTGCGTGCTCTTCAGATCGGCTGACCCGAACAGTGTTCGCTCATCTCTTATTACACGTTTTTCAGGGGCATTTACTCATATTTCAAGCTCCTTAAGTTTAAAGAGGACCTTTCATGTCCTCGGGCACATGCGGTTTTATATACCGCTAGAAAGTTGACAGTGCACTAAATTCAGTGCACCGTCGGTTTTCCTGTTACATGGCCTGTGGCTGGAGATATATTGATGCCGTTAATTTTGGCACCGATCTCTCCCCACTGTCACAAGGGCATTCTTGGCAGTCTAGCATCATCACTGGGCTGTGAGGAACGCCTCCTCTCCCCCCGACAGTAATTTGTGGGACTTTCTACTGAAAGTAGAAAACCACATGTACTAACTAACTCGTACTACCCTATTGGTTTCCCAAATTTGTCACTTGTTGCATGTACAGGTGCCAGACCCCGCTGAACTGACTGGTAGGGTCCTGGTGATCTATTGGTAGCTATGGAAAAACCATATTATAGTTGAGCTATGTGAGTCTGGCTTCAAAGTTTTTTTAGTTTAGATTTTACCAAAAAATCTGAAAATTGAATGTTTAGCAGCAAAGAACTGATTTGCTTTGTTTCATTTTCACTTTTTTCTGTTATACAAATTGTGAGCCCCATATAGGGATCACAATGTACATTTTTTTTCCCATTTAAGTATGTTTTTGTAGAATGGGAGGAAATCCACACAAACACGAGGAGAACATACAAACTCCTTACAGATGTCATTCCTGGCGGGATTCGAACCCAGAAGTCCAGTGCTGCAAGGCTGCAGTGCTAACCACTGAGCCACCATGCTTCCCCATTTTCACTTTTTTCTTGACCTGATTGCACAATGTCTACTTCTCCATTCTTGTCTAAAGCTACATTTAGAATTCGGTTTCCCGGAGCAGTGCATTGTGGGAGCTCAGACAGCAAACAGTTAATGCTAAATTCATAGATAACATGTCTGACAGCGGGTGGAGCTGAATGATTGTCTGTTTCCAAGGGCAACCAACTATATTTTAAAAAACAGCTATTTGAGTAAATCGAAAAAAGAAGATAAAATGATTCAAAACGGTACAAAAAGCAATATTTTCTTACAATTATTATGTAGATTTGAGTAGAAAATAGCTATAGGTGGAATATCACGTCAACTATCCTGTTAGTGCACTGATGTCACTACTGGCAGGTGGTAGTTATGGGTTTTATGGTAGATGCAGTTGGTGAAAGTGTTTTAGATTTGTCAGAAATTCGTCAGTTTTGGGGGTGATTTTGTCACTCTAGGTTATTACTAATATTCACGTAATTCTATGGGTTATTATCATTTTGACCATATCAAATTTTTTAAATAACTGTATCTCTTCAATAAACTTTATTGAAATTTTTTTTAGTCCCACTAGTGGTCCTCAGTACCAGAATGTGTGCACCAACTGGAAGTGAGCGGGATCTGCTTCTAAATTTGTAGGAATTTGAAGGAATTCTGTATTCGGTATGTGACACCGAAGCTTCTCTGTAACGGTATAGCTTTCAGAAAACGGAGTTTACATGTCCCATTTTTCCTCAGATAAAGTTGGAAGCTTGTGGTAGAGACTCTTTACAAATAAATATATATAGATATACAGTATATATAGTTATATATATATACACACACATGCAAAATAGACATCTGTCAGCTGTCCATGTTCTCTTCCTTTGGACTTTTTCCAGGCTGATTGTTTATGTTAGGATATAACATTAGTCTCTGTGTCTGAATGCTAATTCCTTGTTGGAGGTAGTGTCTTAAAGATTACAAAATTAAAGGAAAAACCTTCATGAAAGTGTAAAAAATAAAAGTCCTTGTACTTGGGAGCATTGGGCCTCTGCAGTAGGTGATGGGGCTTCAGTGGACCCTCAGTGATAAGCATTGTGGTGGTATCCAAGTAAATGGACATGATTAGTATATTAGTGTGGGTCTACGCAAACATTCTCTTAGTGATGTCGTGCCCGGCCTGTACCACAGTTACGTATAGTTCCGACTTGTTACTGGGGAATTTTAAAGGGATTCTACGATTAAAACCGTTTTTTTGTGGATAAGACGTCGGAATAGCCTTTAGAAAGGCTATTTGTCTCTTACCTTTAGACGTGGTCTTCGATGCGCCGTTCCTTAGAAATACCGTTTTTTACCAGTATGCAAATGAGTTCTCTCACAGCGATGGGGGCGGGCCCCAGCGCTCAAACAGCGATGGGGGCGTCCCCACCGCTGCCAGAGAAGTGTCTCCAAGCACCGCCTTCTTCTTCGTCTGCAGCGTCATCTTCAATGTCTTCTTCCTGCGCAGGCTCGAAACTTCTAGGCGTCAGGCCTTGAACAGAACAGGCGCACAGGCCACGGGAAAATGACCGCTAACAATACTGTGCAAGCGGCCATTTTCCCGTGGCCTGTACGCCTGCGCAGTCTGCTCTGCTCAAGGCCCGAGGCCTAGAAGTTACGAGCCTGCGCCGGAAGAAGACATTGAAGATGATGCTGCGGACGAAGAAGGAGGCGGCGCTGGAGACAATTCTCTGGCAGCGGTGGGGATGCCCCCATCGCTGCAGGAGAACTCATTTGCATACCGTAAAAACTGGTATTTCTAAGGAACGGCGCGGTGGAGACCACATCTAAAGGTAAGAGATGAATAGCCTTTCTAAAGGCTATTCCGACGTCTTATCCACAAAAAAAAAAAAAAAAAAAAAAAAAAGTTTTAATGGTAGAATCCCTTTAACTTTAGTTTTGCCTTCTGGAAGTGAAATGTATGCTCAGTCGGATCAAAGATGGATCAAGTCTTTAGCTCTGTTCAGATAAATTATCATGGGGTTTGTCAGGTTTTGCTTAGGTGTTGATCTCTAGCCATCATATTTGTAGCGATGGAGAAGCCCTTTATTGAGGACCATCACTAGGACTGAAGAGGGCATACATCATCTGATTGACGCTGTCACCCTGAGCATTTTGTTTTATTGTTTATCCAAATCTGTTCAGTCATTCCACAGATATAAGCCCTTTTAGTGTTGATATGAACTAGTGCCTAATAGCCAAGTGGGTGGTAACTCTATGCTTTCTCTGCGGTCTCTGAGTGCTGTATGTCATGCAGTGTTAGCATCAACATTAACAGGGCTTATATCTATGGAATGGCTGAACAGATTTGGATAAACAAAACACCAAAATGATCAGGGTGACAGCGCCGATCAGATGATGTATGTCAATGGGCTTTTCAGATCTAGTGAAAGATCCTCTTTGGCTTGTTCATTTTTGCGCCGCAGTCTCCACCACAGAAACCGCGAAATGAGGTTTTTTTCTCTCCACCGGCACCAGTTTTGAAAAGCTAAAATGCTTTATACATTGTTTGATGACCCACAGTGGGGATGTATCAGAAGCCGAAATCTAGGAAAGGCATATCAGCTGCTATGGGAGTTTCCATGTTGGCATTAATGGTTGTCACATTGCTTTCACAAAAACAGGCATGACTAAGGCCGATCATAGAAATGATTGTAAAAAACAAACAAAAGATTTTACAATTGTTACGTTGTGTGCTAAAAATATTGCCAGAATACACTAAAATACTGAAAGGCTACAAGGAAACTATAACATTACAACAGATGCAACATGTGAATATTAACCAATATCGCTCCATGTGTGCCCAGAACATTGAGAAAGCATTCACTTACTCGGTAAGGTGGAATATGATGATGTCGTCTGATTCACCTCCGCTGTTAACCCTTGTCTAAGTGTAAAATAGAAGTAGATCACCGGTGACCAAAGTCGCCCCAACATGATTATCTAAAAAGAAAATAAAGTAAAAATAATTTTTAAAAATGCTAACATTTATATAGTTATCAGAGGATTAATGGAGGATTAGGCTGCACAGATCATGTTCATTCATTACACAGACAGACCACTGATTTCACTGAGAACCATGTAATACCTCATATCTCCCATGGGAGCGCTGCAGGGAAACTGAACACTTTCTATCAGGTTCCAATGCATATTACCATACAGGGATCTAGTGGCAAGAAAGCCTGTTCAGCTTGTAATAGGGGCACTGTACAAAGCAGACAACTGGGAGTGATACAATACTATCTATCTATCTATCTATCTATCTATCTATCTATCTAATATATATCTATCTATCTCCTATCTATCTATCTATCTATCTATCTATCTATCTATCTATCTAATATATATCTATCTATCTCCTATCTATCTATCTATCTATCTATCTATCTATCTATCTCCTATCTATCTATCTATCTATCTATCTATCTACTATATATCTATCTCCTATCTATCTATCTATCTATCTATCTATCTATCTATCTCCTATCTATCTATCTATCTATCTATCTATCTATCTATCTATCTCCTATCTATCTATCTATCTATCTATCTATCTATCTATCTCCTATCTATCTATCTATCTATCTATCTATCTATCTATCTATCTATCTATCTCCTATCGATCTATCTATCTATCTATCTATCTATCTTTCTTTCTTTCTCCTATCTATCTATCTATCTATCTATCTATCTATCTATCTATCTATCTATCTATCTAGCTCTCTGTCTATACCATTTGTATATTCTGCATATACACTACTATGTCATGTTATAGCTGTAGCGTATATCTATACTATATCACGTGCAGTCCTAACTACTCAGGCTGTCCATTTATATGCCAGGTGCAGGGATAGTAACGCTTGTACGGTAAAGAATTTCCAGTCTGCGTTTTTACACCCCTGTACAGAGACCTGCGGATGTCTTAAAGCAACAGTTGAAATGATGGCTGAGTGTCAGGACAAAAGAGCCATACAAAAGCCTCCTTACAGCTGGCACTTTAATTCTCACTGTGATCCACCAGGAATAAAGAAGTAGCTGTCCTCTAGATAAAATGTTTCACATTCAGTCTCACTTGCGTGCAGAAGTGTTTTGTTGGGGGTGACACATAACAAATCCTCTATGGCCTCCTAAGTGCATAATTATTGTGCGAGTTCTTGTCTTTGAGCCTTGGATTTTCTATAGAAATGTAATTAAAGGGTTATTTTATTTTTTTTTGGGGGGGGGGGGGTTCACCCAGCTGAGTAGCCTTCCGTAACTGAACCAGGTAGCAAAAATACTGCCCCATGTGGACAAGAATAGGAAACTGAACATAGGGAAATTTGCATATATGCTTGGAAAGGTGTAATAAACCCAATTTTATGACATCTGCAGTCTGTCTTTTTCGGTATTTCTGCTTTTATCATCTATTAAGGAGATGATTTCATCTGCAGAAACATCAGACTGCATTCACCGATATGTGCTACAAACACGGACAGTACTGTACAAAAATTTTAGGCAGGAAAATGCTGTAAAGTAATAGAAATGTTAATAGTTTATTTTTATCATTTAATAAAATCCCATCAATATTTGGTGTGACCTTTGCCCTTTGCCTTCCATCAGTTCTTTTCGATACTTGCAGACAGTTTTTGGCAGAACTCGGCAGGGAGGTTTTTCCCGCCGCCATCTTGGAGAACTAAGCACAGATCTTCTGTGGATGTAAGATTGCTCCAATCCGTCTGTCTCTTTGTGTTATCCCAGACAGACTGGATGTTGTTGAGATCAGAGCTATATCTAATTGACACAATAACCTGACTCTATTACAACCTTTATAAACATGGTGGGGAATCAGATCCATTTCTAAGGGCTTTCAAATCTTTGACCTAGGCCTGTATAAAAACTAAAGCAATGTAAATATGGGGCAATTGCCGATAGCAACCTATCACACAGCAGTTTTCAATTTCCCATCGAAATATAAACGTTGTCATCTGCTTGGCTGCCATGAGAACCTCTGTATTTTGCTTTCCTCTTGTCTTCGTACGCCGCCCATGTCGACCTTCTCTCGCCCTTAAAATTTTTCATTAGGGAAGATAATTTCACAAGCGGCATCTCATGACGTGATAATGGCCTCCACTTCTACATATCACAAATAATAGAAAATGACAGAGCCGGCGGCCTAATTACATGTCAATATATAACACGCGCTATTATGTGTGCGCAGCGGAGACATTGATATGCTAATTTATCTGCCTAAGCCATCTGTATATAGAGAAGGGCAATGAATTTAGTAAACCAGTATAAAAGTTTGCGGCAAGAGAAAGTCTCTCCATAAATATATCACTTCTGGCTGTAGAGACGGCAGAGGAAGAGGTGGCTACGGTATGGAGGCTGCTGATTGGCTAGTAAGATGTAACTTCCTATTGGAGGAGGAGGGAGCAGTGCAGGATCATGGAGGGGTATACTTTGTAATTGTGGAACTGTGTCTGATGCAATTGTAGGCCATTGTAGTGGTAGCATCCCATTCCGCCCACTTTAAGAAAAATGTCAAGGGCAGCATAATTTGACCTGGTTTTGAACAGTCCTTCAAGTTGCCTGACAAACAACATCACTTCCTGTCTGGGTGACCACTATTTCAGTGCATGTGGTTAGAAGTCTAAAGTGCTCCCAAGAAATTTAGTAAGAATATACAAATCTGTCTCCCAAGATGTAAGCAGGGAGCAGGGAGACAGTGCCTCTGTTATGCTGCCCTCCAGTGGCGTAACTACCCTGGTAGCAGCAGTAGCAGCTGCCACAGGGCCCGGGCCATTGGGGGCCCGGTGGCAGCCGCTACCGCTGCGTTTTTTTGGTTTTTTTTAATAGGCCGTTACCGGCTGGAGTTACTCCAGCCGCTAACGGGCCCTATATACTTACCGATCCTGGCAGGGGCTGGGATCGGTAAGCGACACTGCGGGCCCCACAAGCACTATTATACTCGGGGGTCTTTTCGGACCCCCGAGTATAATGATCGGAAGTGCAGAAGAGGTAACTGAACATAAAAAACTGTGTTACTTACCTCTCCAGGCTCTGCGCAGGCTTCGGCCTACTTGTGTGACGTCTCAGACGTCACATGATCGGGGCCTGCGTCCTTATGCGTCGCGACGCAGGCTCCCGGTCACATGACGTCCCTGACGTCATTGAAGATGGCCGCCAGCGGGGAGTCGGGAGACAGGTAAGTTACAGTGTTTTTTTTTTTTTTACATTGTTCTTCCCCTGGGTCTCCGATTATTATACTCTGGGGTCTGAAAAGACCCCAGAGTATAATAATTGTTAATGGGTGTCCACAACGGGGCATAATAGTGGGTGAAGGGGCCACAATGGGGCATAATACTGTGTGTAGGGGCCACAATGGGACATAATACTGTGTGCAGGGGCCACTATGGGGAATACTACTGTGTGCAGGGGCCAACGTGGGGTATAATACTGTGTGCAGGGGCCACTATGGGGGATAATACTGTGTGCAGGGGCCACTATGGGGCATAATACTGTGTGCAGAGCCACTATAGGACATAATACTGTGTGCAGGGGCCACTATGGTGCATAATAGTGTGTGCAGGGGCCACTATGGGGTATAATACTGTGTGCAGGGGCCACTATGGGGTATAATAATGTGTGCAGGGGCCACTATGGGGTATAATAATGTGTGCAGGGGCCACTATGGGGTATAATACTGTGTGCAGGGGCCACTATGGGGTATAATACTGTGTGCAGGGGCCACTATGGGGTATAATACTGTGTGCAGGGGCCACTATGGGGGATAATAATGTGTGTAGGGGCCACTAAGGGACATAATACTGTGTGCAGGGGCCACTATGGGGTATAATACTGTGTGCAGGGGCCACTATGGAGTGTAATAGTGTGCGTAGGAATGCGGGGGGTGGGGACGTGCGGGGTTTTCGGCGTCAGCCGGTTACGCCACTGCTGCCCTCTATAGCAAGCACCCTGAACAACATGCCCGACTTCCCAGAAGCCTTCACTGCATGATGCGAGGTTATAACCAAATCAATTTCTCAGCTATGGACGGCACCGTTTCTGTCTCTTTGGACTTCATCAGCGCAGCCTAGAGAGAATTGATTTGGTTTAAGTGAGAGGCTGAGAGACCAGATTGCGGGGATAATGTCTATCCTTAGGGAGAGACCACCTTCTCAGGTGTCTGGAGACTTATACAGCCATAGTTGCTCCACTGCAAGGGAACATGGGAAGAATATACAAATCTGTCTCCCATGAAATTTAGTGTAATGTAAGGAAGACTCCTTCCCTGTTTATTTATTTATTTTTCTTACTTGTATGGCACCAACATATTCTACAGCACTTTACAGACATTGCCGGTCACTGTCCTAAATAGAGCTCACAATCTACATTCCCTATCAGTATGTCTTTGCAGTGTAGGAGGAAACCAGAATACCAGAAGGAAACCCACTGAGAACATGCAAACTCCTTGCAGATGTTGTCCTTGCCTAGGACTCCAGCACTACTAACCACTGAGCCACTTTGTCCCCAACTTCCCACACCCTATATCTTGTTTTCAGTTCTTCCAAGAAGTGATGAAGCTTTAGGAACTTTTGAGTTAACAAGAACAAAGCGAATGGAAATTGACCAATAATTAAGATGTTTTTTCTATCTTATTGCATCATCGTGTGCTAATGTTTTACTTCTCTTTAATTTCTGAAGAAAAGTAGATGAATCAAAAAGGATGTAAAATACAAACATAAAAAAAGATAAAAGCTGCAAAACTGAGATCAAATGATCTGTGCTAATAACATGAAGATTTATTCCCCTCAAATTCCTCCTCCTAAAAGTAGGAAGCGTTTTTTTTAAAGTTTTAATCAGAAAATATCACATTAGATGACTTTAGACCTTGGGGAATTGTTCTAAAAGAAATGAGATGCTGGTTGTACATCAGGGATACAGACACTTAGATAGATACAGTCCTATGAAAAAGTTTGGGCACCCCTATTAATCTTAATCATTTTTAGTTCTAAATATTTTGGTATTTGCAACAGCCATTTCAGTTTGATATATCTAATAACTGATGGACACAGTAATATTTCAGGATTGAAATGAGGTTTATTGTACTAACAGAAAATGCGCAATATGCATTAAACCAAAATTTGACCGGTGCAAAAGTATGGGCACCTCAACAGAAAAGTGACATTAATATTTAGTAGATCCTCCTTTTGCAAAGATAACAGCCTCTAGTCGCTTCCTGTAGCTTTTAATCAGTTCCTGGATCCTGGATAAAGGTATTTTGGACAAACAATTCAAGTTCAGTTAAGTTAGATGTTCGCCGAGCATGGACAGCCCGCTTCAAATCATCCCACAGATGTTCAATGATATTCAGGTCTGGGGACTGGGATGGCCATTCCAGAACATTGTAATTGTTCCTCTGCATGAATGCCTGAGGATTTGGAGCGGTGTTTTGGATCATTGTCTTGCTGAAATATCCATCCCCGGCGTAACTTCAACTTCGTCACTGATTCTTGAACATTATTCTCAAGAATCTGCTGATACTGAGTGGAATCCATGCGACCCTCAACTTTAACAAGATTCCCGGTGCCGGCATTGGCCACACAGCCCCAAAGCATGATGGAACCTCCACCAAATTTTACAGTGGGTAGCAAGTGTTTTTCTTGGAATGCTGTTTCTTTTTGGACGCCATGCATAACGCCTTTTTTTATAACCAAACAACTCAATCTTTGTTTCCAAAATGAAGTTGGCTTCTCCAAATGTGCTTTTTCATACCTCAGGCAACTCTATTTGTGGCGTACGTGCAGAAACGGCTTCTTTCTCATCACTCTCCCATACAGCTTCTCCTTGTGCAAAGTGCGCTGTATTGTTGACTGATGCACAGTGACGCCATCTGCAGCAAGATGATGCTGCAGCTCTTTGGAGGTGGTCTGTGGATTGTCCTTGACTGTTCTCACCATTCTTCTTCTCTGCCTTTCTGATATTTTTCTTGGCCTGCCACTTCTGGGCTTAACAAGAACTGTCCCTGTGGTCTTCCATTTCCTTACTATGTTCCTCACAGTGGAAACTGACAGGTTAAATCTCTGAGACAGCTTTTTGTATCCTTCCCCTGAACAACTATGTTGAACAATCTTTGTTTTCAGATCACTTGAGAGCGGGCTGTCCATGTTCGGCGACCATCAAACTTAACTGAACTTGAATTGTTTTGTAGAAAGAAATAGTCCAAAATACCTTCATCCAGGATCCAGGAACTGATTAAAAGCTACAGGAAGCGACTAGAGGCTGTTATCTTTGCAAAAGGAGGATGTACTAAATATTAATGTCACTTTTCTGTTGAGGTGCCCATATTTTTGCACCGGTCAAATTTTGGTTTAATGCATATTGCGCATTTTCTGTTAGTACAATAAACCTCATTTCAATCCTGAAATATTACTGTGTCCATCAGTTATTAGATATATCAAACTGAAATGGCTGCTGCAAACACCAAAATATTTAGAACTAAAAATGATTAAGATTAATAGGGGTGCCCAAACTTTTTCATAGGACTGTAGATAGATAGATAGATAGATAGATAGATAGATAGATAGATAGATAAATAGGAGATAGATAGATAGATAGATAACTAGATAGATAGATAGATAGATAGATAGATAGATAGATAGATAGATAGATAGACATTAGATAGATAGGAGATAGATAGATAGATAGCTACTTAGGAGATAGATAGATAGACATTAGATAGATAGATAGATAGATAGATAGATAGATAGATGATAGATAGATAGATGCTACCTATCTCTATCCAATATCTATCTAATCTATCTATCTACAGTAACTATCCCTAGTTATCTATCTATATCCTAGTAATCTTATCTATCATCTATCTATCTATCTATCTATCATCTCAACAATTTAGGAGAAAACATACCAAACTAAACCTCCCTAGACCTCCGAGGAAATCAGACCCACCATGAATCACCATGGACAGCAGGGGTCTTACGTCACACTAGACTAGGCATTGCTTACTAGGTTTGACAAATTTTACAATTTATGCATAGCCCACTACAATTTCCAAAAACATTCATGCTGACATTTTTGCAATTTTTTACCAAAAGATTAACATGCTATAAAATAAAACAAAACTGTGTAATATATTCACTTTACCACTCTCTATATCCACGCCCCTGTGAAGTGACAGCACAGGAACAGTAGGAGGTTGATAACTTGAGTATAACCCATTTTATTATCCTAAATGTTCTAAGTTTTTGGAAAAGAAACTCAAAAGGATTTTAAGGATTTGTCCAGTACAAGAATTTGTTTGGGCAATCCATTTTTATTAATTAAAAAGTAAGTAACTCTACAAAAAAAAACAAAAAAAAAAAACAACAAAACTCAGTGATCAGCTGTGATCTGTGGAGGGCACCAGTAAGGACTGATCCATTTTTCAACAGTGCCACGACTGGGAAAATGTGGTATTACACTGTATAAATAAAAATAAATTGGTTGCTCTTGTAATGCATGCAAACATCAGGTCCTCCCGAGAGATATTCTTTGTAACCACTGAGTACTTTGTTTAGTAGTTGAGTCTTAAATGGAAGACTCCCTCAGGATAGAGTATTTAAAAATAAGGTTTGTAAACCAATCTTTCCAATGCCCATCTGATGAAAAAAATTCAATATGGATGAAAACATCCATATTCACAGTTATAATACAGGTTGTATCAGACCCAGGTCTGTAAATACATGGACCTCTAAGGTCTCCGCACTTTACCACCACCAGGTCCAATAAGTCAGTAAGTATTTTAGCTCCATGAATCTTAGCAGTCTCTTACTAGCTCTATTTTTTATTTCTTAATAGCAGATGGTGCTTAAAATATTCCACTGCCAGAAACCTTCAATGTGTAAAAAAAAATAATCATAAGGATGGAAAAAAATCATTAATATTTTATTCAGACTGGAGCTCAAAAACAAGAATGAGGAACTTAAAATCTGCGATTGTGTCATTTCACATAAAATGCATTTTAATTTTTTTTGACTGGCATTAGTCACTTTTTCTGCATGTTTGTGTCATTACTTCACACTAATAAAAGATTTAGTAATTCTGGAAATCCCAAAGTGTGTTTGTCACATCTATGCTAAAACTCTAGTACGTCCAAGGAACAACACAAAATAAGTACAATAAGTCCGGGCCACATCAGATAGAACAGGTCCTATTTTTTGGCCCGTGCTTCCGTGGCTCTTATTCATTTAATGAAAGGAGCCATGAAAACACAGCCGGTGCACGGGTGGTACACGGGGACCTTCTGTGCTTTTAATTCACGGCAGGCCGATTGCGCAATGGTCCTTCGTGAAACAGGTTAGTTTTACCATGCTGATGATGTGTTGTCGCAATAGTAATCCTGCTCAGTACGAGAGGAACCGCCGGTTGCTGCACGGTCGTCTGCAACCGGCCTTAGAGTAATTTCACACTGAGTTTTTGCAGAGGATTTTGAGATGGATTCTGCTTCAAAATCTGGCTTGAAAATGCTTGACTCTCCCTCCCACTCATTTTAGTGCATCATGCTCTATCTTCATTTGGATTCCACCTAAAACCCTCATAGAAATTAATTCAAGGCAACACGGTGGCTCAGTGGTTAGCACTGCAGCCTTGCAGCGCTCGAGTTCTGGGTTCAAATCCTGCCAGAAACAACATCTGCAAGGAGTTTGTATGTTCTCCTCCTGTTTGTGTGGATTTCCTCCTATATTCCAAAGACGTACTAATAAGGAACAAATGTACATTGTGAGCCCTATATGGCTCACAATCTACATTAAAAAAATAATAATAATAATTTGAGATAGAAAAAAAAACTCTGAGACCCCATGTTGCAGAAAATCTGATTATTTCGGCTGCAGATTTGGTTGATGGTGTGGTTTTATGCTTCCAAAGCCAAGAGTAGATTGATCAGAAGGTAGAAATATAAGTGTTCCCTTTGGTATTTCCCATTCCTTTTGTAGTTACTGCTGGTTTTGGCTCAAAAACCGCAGCAAAATCTGCAACAAAAAAACAGCTTTTCTACAACATGTCAGGTATTGTGGCTTAGCCCAAACTGACCGTGAAAAATAACCATTCTTGCTAAAGAAACATGAAGCCTCTGCTTTATTGATGCAACCTAATACTTTGCCTTGATGGTGACACATTGCTGTGTGTATAAATTGTCACGGAATCTGTTCTATTTCATAAATCCAGTATATAATGAAATACGCCAGCGCCCCGCCGCCGAGCAGCACAGAACTTCATTATCCCTTACAGGCTGTTCTTTTTGTTGAATACATAGGCCATTAAAATTTAAGGCTGGTAAAGGTACGGTGTGTGACTAGCTGGCAGGTGCTGTAAAAAGGAATAGAATTCCACAGGAAGAAATGAAATCTAATCTCATTGACTTTTACATAATTTTTCCAGCCGCTCGCTCATTAAAGCAATGTCAAGTCTTCTGTTGACTGATTTTCAAATTAGTAGAGTTCAGATGGCTTTCCCTGTCACGGCTGGTTATGCCGAGTATTCACTCAGCAGATGCCGGCGATGAAGGGAAGGAAATACAGATAATGCAAGGTACAACGAAAGAGACTCTTGAAACCATCAAGATGAGGCTCAGAACAAGCCAGGAATTTTTGAAATGGCTTTCTCGAAGCCATGAGGATGAGACTGTGGAAGAAACACAGAATTTCTGAAGGGGTTTAGCCAGACTAGTATATTGAGGACCTCTATTTAGGTTATCAAGCACGTCCACCACTTTGCTATTTGAAGCCATTGCAGAGCTTGGGCGAGCACCACATCATAGGCCTGCGACGTCACGTTCATCATGGCCTTTTTGCAGATCAGTCCTATTCAAGTGAACGGGACTGAGCTGAGATACCAGGCATAGCCATTATGAAATCAATAGTAATCTGATTGGCAAGCTGAAATGATGGTTGTCAGACCACCACTCATCTGTTGTTGGATAGGTTATCAATATCGGAGTCCCTGAAATCCCCTTCAAAGAGGGTGAGCTGATGCATAACAGAGATTGCAAAATTTCCCTTGTTCCTCCACCATGTCCATTGTATACTCTTATTTTTACATGATGGGTTATGGGTCAGAGGCATCACTTGAAGCTCCTGGGCCACAGTGCAAATTCTGTAATGGGTCCCCTACCTACCTTGTATCATTTTGAACAATGGTATATTTTATGAGGCAGAAAGAGCTTTGGGGCCACCTCAGGGTCTATGGCCTCGAGATGACTGCTACCCCTGCACCCCCTATAGCTTTACCCCTGATTCCTGTAATATACCTAGGAGTCTAGAGGGTCTTAATAGTCAATACCTAATATTTCCATTGGTCTAAAATGATGAAAGGGTTTCTATTGCTATCAGTCATTCTAGATGGTCAAGGGCTGTTAAAGGTTAATACCTAATGTTCCCGGAGGGTTAGCTTGATGTAGTGGTTTCCATTTAATATAATATAGTGAGTATTAATGTGACAGGTTGGCTCCAGATTAGTGCTGAATATGGCTCATTAATCACATACTGACATGGTGTACACCACTGATGTATTATTAATATGGTGTACACTACACTGGACGAGAGACTGGAGCACTGCTTGTATCTCATACCGGTATTAGTAACTTTCTCCTAAGGTAGGTTGGTTAACTAATCTGGGAAGGATCAGCAGGTTTTCAGATACCAGGATCATCTTGTCCATGTGACAATAAATCTGACACCAGATAAAGTAGTGGTTATCAACCTTCTGCACGTAGGCCTTGGCTCCAGGGCTATGTGCACTGCCTCTAGCCCAACGCCAAAGGAAAACTATGAACTATAGCAGAGAAATAGTTTAGGAGCAGCTGGATCAAACAGTGTTTTCCACTTGTGAAATGGTCCCTCCATTGCTGAGATACCACTATAGGCAAATAAGCTCTTTGGAGCACGAAGGCGTTGCTGTTGCTCGAAAGAGAAAAGCAGGAACGCCCTCATTGCTCTAAATAGCTTATTTACATATTGGCAAAAATGGTGATATGGAGGCAATGATTCACCAGGAGAAAACACCGATTCAGGTGACCCCTAACCTATCTGCAGGGCTGGGTTGGAATGCCTGGTCAATAACCTATCTATCTGCAGGGCTGGGGTGATATACTGGTTCTGGTGACACTAACCTATCTATCTGCAGGGCTGGGGTGATATGCTGGGTCTGGTGAGACTAACCTATCTATCTGCAGGGCTGGGGTGATATACTGGTTCTGGTGACACTAACCTATCTATCTGCAGGGCTGGGGTGATATGCTGGTTCTGGTGACACTAACCTATCTATCTGCAGGGCTGGGGTGATATGCTGGGTCTGGTGACACTAACCTATCTATCTGCAGGGCTGGGGTGATATGCTGGTTCTGGTGACACTAACCTATTTATCTGCAGGGCTGGATTGATATGCGTGTTCTGGTGACACTAACCTATCTGCAGGGCTGGGGTGATATACTGGTTCTGGTGACACTAACCTATCTATCTGCAGGGCTGGGGTGATATGCTGGATCTGGTGACACTAACCTATCTATCTGCAGGGCTGGGGTGATATGCTGGGTCTAGTGACCCTAACCTATTTATCTGCAGGGCTGGGGTGATATGCTGGTTCTGGTGACAGTAACCTATCTATCTGCAGGGCTGGGGTGATATGCTGGGTCTGGTGACAGTAACCTATCTATCTGCAGTGCTGGGGTGATATGCTGGTTCTGGCAACAATAACCTATCTATCTGCAGGGCTGTGGTGATATTCTGGGGTCTGGTGACACTAACCTATCTATCTGCAGGACTGGGGTGATATGCTGGTTCTGGTGACACTAACCTATCTATCTGCAGGACTGGGCTGATATGCTGGACTCTGGTGTCTCTAACCTATCTATCTACAGTGCTGGGTTGGTATGCCTGGTCAGGTGACCTTAACCCATCTATCTGCAGGGCTGGGGTCTAGTGACCCTAACCTATTTATCGGCACAGCTTGGTTGATAGGTTCGGTTCTCGTGACAAACTTCCTTTAAGACAATGCTGGTGTTTGGGGTAACAGTACTGGATAGCAATGACATTCACTTATTGGATTATTTTAGAGATCACTGAAATAAATCCAACCCTTCTAATTATTACCATCACATCATCATCCGGTAGTATCTGATGGTGGTCATAGCGCCATCCCGTGCTGCTGCATTTGACATACGAAATCAGAGTAAACATTACAGGTGACCAGGCCTTTAGGACTCGCTTCAGTAGAGTACACATTGCACGCCCCTAAGGCCGCCCTATATAGCCTCACCATGCTGCTTTTCTACCTTAGACCTTTCAGTGTCGGATTTTTCACCAATAACAATGGCTTTCACAGTATTACATTTGCAGATGGTTTATTCCATCAGTATAGTCTTAGAATGCACGAGCTAACATTTTATTACGAAAGCAGCGAGATCTGTTTTTCATTGTACGCACTTTATTAGGCCCCGGCCAATAACTTGGTGGCCTCCGGGGAGTTAATGCGTATAATTACAGCTATGGCTGTAGTATTTGCTATGTGCGGTTTGTATATGATTCATTGTATGTAAACACTGCAGGCTTGATGGAACATTGCACCCCAGGAGATGTCTTATGTAGCGGTAGATGTTAGTTTCTACCATTTCGATCAGCTTGCCTCCCTGTCAAAATAACAGCCAGATCTAACTCACGAGGACAGATTTTTATTCCATCTGGACGGAAGGTCACAGATGGGATCCAAGAGTTGTGTACTTAGCATATTGGTAGCATTATCTATTCATTAATTCTCACTCATTAATCACTTACTTCTGCTGGCTCCTTAACCCTTTCTAGAGTGCTGCGGATTAGATTCAGAGGCATTCTCCAAAATATACTATTGTCTTTCCTAATTTTTTTCCTTCCCTTAAAAAGCCATTGTCTCATACCTTTTGGTCGAGTGGGACAGACCTTGTGAGTACAGGCAGTATATTGTACAGCAGGTAGATCTGTAGGTGACCACTTCTGTACATGTACTTATATGTAATAACATAGTGGGTACCCAGGCAGGAAGTGGTTAGTAGGCAACATAAGCCCACATACCCTATGGCGTATCCTAAGGGGGCTGCAATAACTAAACATAGCATCTGCAAATATAATACTTATTAACTAAATGTTTACAGTCGTGGAGGTGGAAGAAATTAGGGGGCAAATTTCTTAAGCCCCTGCACCAGAAAATGGCGTAAAAATGGTGCAAGGCTTGGGTTTGTGACTTTTTAAATGCATTTATATCACCCTCACCACTTTCGGATTGGTTCCATCAGATTTATCATCACTTATGCCACTTTTCTGGTATAAATAATATATAAAATCTACGCTAGCCACCTTCCAGCATAAGCGTCCATGAATTGAAAAAATCCAGCATCTATTCCTTTATATAAAACGTAACTTTTATTATGAAAAAGTTTTCCGGAGCATGAGCCGCTCCATAAAATCAAATACAAGTATGCATGATGGCAGAGATGAAATGACGTCTGACTGACGCGTTTCGGGGCGTTATTGTAGCCCCTTAATCATAGCCTCATACCTTCCAGCATAGGCAAACGGTCCACCTAATTTATGGATAGGTAGGTGCATGGGTGACATCAAAACCAACATACCATACACCAGTCTTGGTAAATCATCTGTTAAGTCTCTGTTTACACTTTTACTGTCTATTGGAGATATACAATATACAACCCCAATAGTGGATGGTGACATATGACACTGCATAGGCTTACACTTGTATACTGCTAAGTCTATGTTCATATAGAGCCCTATATAGAGTCCTCGTGCCCTACTCCAGGTAAGTATGTGCTGCACATACACACTCAATAAAACAAAGGAATATTGTAATGCATACTTATTTTAAGGGGGACCCTATGGGCAACATAGAGTAACTGTCCAAGTTTTTCGCTGTTTTTTAAGGATATCGAAAGCATATCTCTTCTCTGACTTACATAAATTTCCATAAACCAGGGTCAGGTCTCTTGGGGGTCAGTTTAAGGATCGGCAGGTCAGAGAAGAGGTCATGTGGGGTATCAGCGCGCCCGATAACTGCTAGTAAAGTAAACTGTAGGTTTTTTATTTACCTACATGGTTAGAGCAGAATTCAACACGTCTGATTTATGATTTGCTCTGGTGATGTTACTATTTTTCATTTTTAGCTGGCATCACATTTTCAGTATTTTTTCTACATTTCATTATTTTTTTTCCATGATATAAACTGTATCTGACATCTTCTGCCTCAACAAAGATCATCTGGAAAATAAAAACAGATCCCGCTAGCACGCAGACGACAATGACATCACCGTCGGTGGAGATTTATATAAGCTCACTGTCTGCACATTGCTCAAAATAGCAAAGACCTGTTTAGATTAGGTCATGTAAAGAGTTTATATCAACATAGACAACCCCTTTAAGCCCAAGACCCCCGGCAATCTGATGATTTTGCTGGAGAATGATGAGTCCATTTGTAGCATTATACTGCGGTTATCCAGATGAATGTCCATCACAGTTGGCGCTCGCTGCTTCTCCTGATAGGACAACCCCTAATAGATGTCAATGTTAGCTTCCAGAATTGCCAATGACCACAGTAGAAGATTGCCTATATACACTCCCTTCTAGCTGCCGTCACACTCCCCATATTGTAGCCAGTTTCCATTGTTCTTTTTATGATGTGAACTGTATCTGACAGGAACTGCCTCGATAAAAATGGTGTGGAAATAAAAACAGATCCTGCAATAACTTCAGTGCCGAGGGGATTCATAGGAGGAGATCTTATGTGTCTGCAATGGAAAATGAGGAGTCATTCTGTAATCAAAAGCAACGCTCACCCTATAGAATAATGGGGTAACTACTGTGTGCAGAGGGGCAGATCATGGAAAAGTTGTACCATCTGACGTATAGCTTACCTAGCCGTGATCACACCCTTGTCTATTTAACTTGATAAGCCTTCTGGTCATAGACTGTCTTGGCCCCTAAATCTACCACTAACAATGTGGGGCAAAGTGGTATTTTACAGAGATTATCCAGGAATTTATTTTTTATGACAATAGGTGGCCCCCACACGGATCAGCTGTACGGGGCCGCTTTCGACACACATGTTATATTCAACACAGAGACAGAAAGCGATAGCTCTGTACACTGTATAGTGGCTTGGGGCACAGGAACTACAGCCAAATACTTTTCCCCCCAGATTGTATATAGTATGGGCCTAGGAAGAAGTCACATACATCTCACCTGAGCGGGCACCACCTGTTGGTCCCCCACTGATAAAATATTTATGCCCTAGACTAGAAAGTACATTCCTGTACTCCATTGCAAAATCTATAAGAGGGGTTCAATGTACCATGTGCCATTTACAATACTGCTATAATCTTATGCCCAATGTGCTTCCTCTCAGGGACTTATGTCTTGGTGCTATAGCTACCTTTTACACCCTTTTTAACTCCATATCTGGTACCATAAAAATGTCTAAAATGTTGCTACAGGTCATCTGGCTTCAATTTTCTCATACACCGTGCAGTACTCGGTAACTTTGTCACTCTTATCCTGTTTTTGCGATATGTATGTGACTTTCTACACTAAAGCAAAATCTCTAAATATTTTACCTTCCATACTGGCCAATACAGGAGACACAATGACACTTCATGTTTACTGCAGCTGACGTATTGGCTTTGCTGTGTAGACTGGGACAAAATAAGGCAGGATAGTTCAGTATATAAACATTCAGATCTCTATGCCCATTCCCTGTACTCCATGATCTTTGAAGTAAAGGATACTTTTCTGACTATTATCGCCTATGCATAAGAGTTGCCATAAAACTCACTCACCCGCCCTGCACTGTTTATACAAACAATTCAGGAATGCACCATGTTTCTCCAATGTGGCCACCCGGGGACGTTTTCTAGGTAGATATTAAATACATTATTTGCTTGTGTCCAATGGATTGTTACAGCCAGCAGCAGGACCCTCCATAATCTGACAATAATCTAGTGTGTTAGTGAATGAGTAAGTTTTATGCAAACCAGAGAACTTTAAATCACAAAATCACAGATGATACGTTACTGTCACAGATGTTACATTGGGATTCCAGTCTCCATTTCAGAACTGAAATACCATGAAATAAAGAAAGGGGAAGAAATAGGGATATTGTATGGCAGGCTTGTAGCATTTCCCTAAAATCAACTACAATGTAGACTGAGGTGACCCGGGGTGACCAAAAGCTAATACAATATACTCGGAAGCTGAATAAGCAGAAAATCCCTAATATATACTCATTATCACAAGTGCCCCCAAGAGACTTTACAGAAATTCACATTCTCAGCAAATGCCTTTGGAATTCACCAGATGAATGCGGGCCACAATCTCCCAACAAAGGCTGCGGGCACCAGGGGGAGCTTCAAACTGCTGCAAAGTATGTATGCACGGAGCTCCCCCTTGTGGTAGTCAGAATTTTATCATATAAAGGGATCCTGTTACATTGAGCATTCAGTGCTTATACGTGTATAGAACAGGAGGATCTGAGCAAATATATAGTTTGGGTCCTCCTCAGTGATTGATCGCTATCTCTATATACACATTTCTATATACACATTCATACAGGGAAGGCTTTCAATGACTAACACTAGAATTTTTGGGGGGCAATCTACAGGCGCTCGTGATACATCCTTGAATCATAAGAGAACTGTAAGGCAATGTTCACATTTGTGTCACAGTCTCCTTTTGAACACTCCACTCTGCAGCCGAAATCCCATATAAAAAAGTCCAGCAAGCCATAATTTTTGATGGTGGTGTTTGTTAAAGGACCCCTATGGACCCTATTAAAGTCAATAGGGCCCCCCAGGATCTATTTTGCTGTCGTAAGATAGACCATTTTTCCCTTCTTCTGGTCCTGCAGCGGGAAAAAAATTCTGACACAGGCTTGTAAGGCTTTAGTCGCACGGCCCTGTCTGTTTCTCGGCCGAGAATGACAAACAAATCGATCCATTTTTTAATGATCATCTTGCATCTGTTTTTCATACGTTCCGCGCCCATTTGTCCCTTTTTGATGGTATAGTGTCCTCTATTTTGCATCCGTTTTTATCAAGCTTTTAAAAAAAGCTGAATCATTGTTTTTTTTTGTTTATCCAACCCACTTATCAGCCACTGCTTGAAAACACAGACATTATCACAAAATGTATGTGACATATGTTGTCCAACTTTTGTGTTACCATGTATTCCCCTAAATAACATTTCATGTATGAACATAAAAACATTCTAAATGCTCAGCAAGCACAAACAGCCCCAACCAATAGGTGAAATTAAAAAAAAAAGCTTAGAAAGTGCTAGAGATAAAACCCGCGTTTTTTCCGGCACAATGAAACAGAAGAGGTCAAATCAATTTGGATGAAGGTTACAGAGAAGAGACGGCGAGCTGTACGAGCACGAGTCCAGAGCGGAATATTAAACCATGGTGTGGACCTCGGCTGCTCGATGTCAATGGCGAAATGAGCAACTAATTATATCATATGCTGATAGCTTACATGTCATTTAGGAAGTAAATGGACTCAGGAATAATTATGCAAAGGAAGGACGGAAGATATTGACCACAAACATGTAATAATCAAAGAGTCTTCAAGTAATAAAATGTAATTAATGTTATATATTTATTTATATAATATTTTTTGTTCTTTCTTTCTGTAATTACATGATATTATATTATAAATAGCAATAATTACAGTAAAAAAAAAAAAAAGAATAATTTACAGACCACTTCTGCCTCTAACTCTCACAGACCGATCCTGCTGATACAGGGATATGTTCATAAGGTAAAAGGAGGTTACTGGAGCAGGATGTGGTCTAGGATGAGGCAGGCCCTGCTGAGGATCACTAGAGGAACATGACCTGCTGTGACTACTGGGGAAGTGGAAGGGGCCACTTGTGATTGTTGGGAAAACTGCAAGAGCTGTTGTGTCTACTAAGGTAATATGGACATACTCTTATGACTAGAGAAATGGACATAGGAGTGGAATGATTTTAATACTAGTAGTAGATACACTAGTGTGATATTTATTAAAAGGAAAACTATTCTGACTAGTGGGGGAGTGGTAAAAATCTCAAAAAACTGTTGATGGCTAGGCATCCCTGGTTACAGCATTAAATTGCAGTAAATACTCCTTTAACCAGGTTTGTATAGTCCTGATCTTATCACGCGCCACTGGTGGCTCTTCCTGACTTTTCAAGCTGCTCTGGCTGAAATTAATCCAGGTTACTGAATGCAGTGATACATAAAAATGACAGATATCCCTTTCCTTGTTAGAAGTCAAATTTCTCCGAAACCAGACCAAGGCTTGCTGATGTCTGGTGTTGGAAGAACAGGTTAAGTGATGTTTTTCTTACATTCATGATAGTTAGCTTTTACTTGTGTGATGTCCTGTACTCTGAATACAGTATATGGTTAGTTCTACCCCCTTCTTTCTTCTGGTATTGGATATCACAGATCACATGCCTCTTCTCTTCCCTGCTCCCTAATTCTCTTCCTTCCTGTCTGTATCTGAAGGGATTGTGTTTCACATGCTGGGCAGCAGTTCCAGTAGCAGAGTGCAGAGTCTGTAGCATAAGAGTGTCTCTGTAGCTGAACTGTGTTGGATGTAAAGTTATAAAATGACAGCACTTCCTTACAGCAGGTAGCTACAAACACAGACAATGACTGTGACAGGGGATAGAACTGATAAGAACTGTAATTCTTTACACGAGACTCACACCCACAGCAAACCTTGGCAGCATTAAAACAAAGGTGCAGCACAAAACTGGGCAAGGTAATGAAAATGATAAATAAATACTTCTGATGAGCATTCACACACCAATAGACTTTTGTATATTTATAAGCTCGGAAAACCCCTTTACGTGATTCATACTGGAGGAACACACAGATCACAGCTTTAGAGAATAACCATGGTACAATACATATACAAACTCATCTGCATGCTTGGGAGCCAGGGACAATTTGTGAGTATATTTGGGTTTGCAAACATCAACTTTGACTTCCTAAATATAAACTCCTATTTATTTTTAATTCCAAGAAGCAATAACTTTAGAGAATTTTCCACTGACTACAAAAGATTTTCGTTGCTGAATCCCTGGATTGAATTCAAGTATTGTAATAATTTTTATATTGCTGTTCTGTAACCATGAAGTTCTGTGAAGTCATTGCTTTGCACTACTTTTGGTGACACAAACAACGGTGTCCAGTATTCACATCTATGGTGGGCAGGTCAGAGGTCAGACTCTGTTAGCGTCTTACAAATAGGAATAAAAGAGGGCTCCTCTGCTTCTAGGGGAGAATGGAGTAAATCTATTAAGATGTTCTGTACGCCACCAGTCTTAATAAAGTCCCTGACAGGCGCTACCGGTACCTGAATTACCAAGAGACTCTGGCAGTGTAGAAGTGATGTAGATTTCCTGTATAACCAGTTTCCTGATGTGAGTTACAGTAAGACTACGGTCACACAAGCGTTGTGTGACCGTTCGGGGATTCCGTCCCCCATTCTGCTTAAGATATACAAAGAGAAACTGGACTTGTCTCTCTGCTGATTACGGGTTGACACCCGGCGGAATTACGATGGGCCCCATTATAGTCTATGGGATCTAGGGGTAGCCGCTTTTTAAGCAGATAGAGTTTCTGTTTTTCGGCTCCCCAAGCAGACCCGAAGAACGGAAACCTGAACACTAGTGTGGATCTAGCGTAAATTTGTCAGGCTGAGGCGGCATCTCACTGGCTCACCTTGGTCTCTGCCCTGTACTTTTGTAATAAACATTGTGCAGGGCATTTTTGCCCAAAGATGTGCCGTAAGTTCTCCCATCTATGCCAGTTTTCTGGCGTAGAGGGAATATTTCTGTAATATATTGGTACACAGAGTGTCCATTGGAGATATAAAGACCCCAGGATCAATTTTCAATCTGCAATGTGTATAAGGGTTAGAATTTAGGCTAGGTTCACACTTGTGCTGGGCTCTCTGTTGTTAGGGTCTGCTGGGGGACCCGATCGTCAGAGAGCCTGTCCACTAAAACAGCGGTTACCCGTAGACAACTATGGGATTTCTACTGTTTTCATACTGAAAAGTCCTCCGTGCAGGATTTTCAACATTTTCTGCACCAGTGACCATGACTCGTGTGAGCCTAGCCTTACCTTCCAAAATTTCTTTAGCATTCAACTGCAGATCTTGAACATTCCCTATTTGCAGAGATCCACAATCAGACATAACTTCAATCGTCCTATTGCACAGTATCGCCTTAGGGCGCGGTATTTTGTGCATCGCTATGTTTTTGTTTTCATTATCTTTACTTATTATTATTCTTTGTTCTTCTGTTGCAATTATTTTATGCAAAGAAGCGTTTAATGTTTCCAGGGCTTATCTAATGTCACTAAGAAGACACGATAATGAAACTAATTAAACTCTGGAAGGCTAAGTAACACAGCAGGAGGCCTACAATGGTGTACAAACATGAAGGTATCTCCTGCTGGGTGACACTGCCATAACCGCATAGAAAATCTTCCTCTATCTATAAATAATAGGCTATTCTGTATGGCTTCAAAGATTTCTCACCTTAATGGTATCGCTCTTTTATTTCCTTTAAGAACTATGGTTGAAACATAAAACCAACCAAATACTATATGTACAACTACAATGCATGCCTGGCAACATTTGGATAAGAATAAGAAAAATTTTCAGATCTTCCTATTGAAAGATGAACAGTATAGGTGAATATCCAAAATCTGTTTCCTTCTCCACTTATCAGACCAAGGTACTTTTATAAAGAAGTCTATGGATAGGGCAGGGGAAAGGAGGATGAGTCTCTAATCTGTGAGTGAAGGAGCTTTTCTGACACTGCCATCTTTCAGATAAGACTCAGAATGTGGCAATAAATCAGTTAACTGCCATCTACTGACCACTGCCCTCTCCATAGACTTCTGTCTACGAGGTGAACACAGATACAGATTCTATATTAAGGCCGGGTTCACACGGAGTATTTTGGCTCGTGATTTGGTACGTAGACGCCGCGGGAGCTTTTGCGGGCCATGATTTTGCGGCGGTCGCAAAATAGCGCCACGTATACGGTACCGGCTCCCATTGAAAACAATGGGAGCGTATTCGGCCCGCAAAAGCTCCCGCGGCGTCTACGTACCAAATCACGAGCCAAAATACTCCATGTGAACTCGGCCTAACAGTCTGAATGAAGATAAGGAGGAGGAGAGCAGCCTAATGGAGAAGGAAACAGATTTCTTTAATAAGATATATTACAAAGTTTCTTCCATTCACCCGCACTATCCAATTATGAACAGTCACCCTTTTACATCATGTCAGCCATTACATCACATCTCTTATTCAAGGTGAATCAGAACTAATTTAAAGAAGTTGTATAGGATGGAAAAATGCTTTCTTCTAAAAACAGCGCCCCTCTATTGGCTATGTCTGATATTGCACCTCAGCCCAAGTCAGTTTCGTAGTTTTAAGCTGAAATTCCATGCACAACCCGAGGTCAGCAATGGCACCATCTCTTCAACTTAGTACGCGGATCTTTCCAACATATATCCAATGAAATTGTTCTTTTTCAGGACAAGTAAGGATTTGATCCTAATTTTTATGTGCTCCATTAGGGTTCTGAAGAAGAGAAACATCTCAATATACATTGGTGATGAGGAGAGCTCCTTAAACCTGGCCATAGACATGACATTGTATTTGGTGGATCCCAATATTATTGACAGGATCCACCAGCAATCCAATGTAGAGTGCCTGCCGACCCCTGATTTGCCCTGATGGAGTCTAAAGATGCCCATACACTTTAGATGGGGGAAATTTAACAAACTTTTGCAGCATTTTTCGGCTGCTCACTCGACTTAGAAACTGTAATGGCGGCTTACGTACTGCAACACTGTCCCATAGACTTCATTGGGACAGCACTGCAGTTTGTAGGGTGAGTGAAAAGCATGGCTGCTGGAATGTAAACAATACTGCGAGCAGCGCCGCCGTCTCCATACAACTGATCTGCAGGGAACCTGGGTGTTGGACATTCACAGATCTAATATTGATGGCCTATGCTAACGATAGTCCATCAATAAAAGAAACTGGATAACTCCTGTTACTTCTCTGATCCTCGTTTTCCCGCAGAGAAGAGAATCATCCAATAACCACTAATTTTGACATGCGGAGTCTGAATACTCAATGTATGTTTGTTTTTTTTTTGTTGTGACTTTTTTATGGTTGTAAAGTTTTACGAAAAATTTATTTTTTTCTATATTTGCCTTGGGAAATCCAGATCTTCTCTCTACAAAGTGTCCACAATATAAAAATTTCAGTGTGTATAAAAAATCCATTGGTAAGAGCTGCTCTATATATGTGGAATTCAACTCCATCCGCTCAATCATAGGAAATATTTGCTCATTCAAGCAACACAAGAGAAAGAATTTCCCGTCCGTAATAAGCTTCTATTCAATTCTGAGGATGTCAAGAGACATCGGGATGGAAGCTATTATAGGGTTCTCACTCTCCAGGTTTTACTTGCAGAAAGTATATTAGGGGTCCTCAGGCTCCGTGGCCCCAGGGAAAAGATTAAAGAACTGTTGCTAAGGTTATGGATTGCACAATTTAAAGGAGAAGTCAGCATTTTATAATGAATGTGCATGACCCGAAAAGAGCCAAGACCCTATTAACTGGTGAATTCTCCCAGATGACTTTTTTCCTGTAGGGCCTCCACTATTACAAGGCGGTGTTGCATTGATGAACATGTCAGCAGCGGTAGTTTAATCAGTATGGTTTACATTCCCAATGGTCCAAAATAGTGAGTCCAGTTAAAGGCGTTGTCTAAGATAAGTAATAGGATCTGCTTGGAAACAGCGCCACTCTTGTCCTTGGGTTGTTTTCGGTATTGTAGCTCTGCCCATTTCACTTAGACAAAAAAATAAAGGCTGACTCTTATACCCCTTTAAATTGTTCCAGCTTAGACAAGATGGCGGCCCCCATAATCATGTACAGGAAATAGAATTTAAAAAAATAAACAAAAATAAAAAAATATTTTTATTATTTTTTAATAATATTTTTATTAATATTTTAATTTAAAAAAAAATACTAAAAATATAAAAAATAAAATAAAAAAAATATAACAATGATATAAAAAAATGCTGATATATTTCCTTCAAAAAAATATTTATGAACCCCATTTCTATACAGGCTTCTCATAATAATAATAATTTCAGTTAATATTTTGTCAATTTTCTCTTCTCTGCGATCTTTGCAATTCGCACACCATTAGTCAGGATTTTATTGCCTGCTCTTGGACTCCCAATTTCTAGACGGTTTATTAATATAATATTGGCTATCAAGTCTTGGTCTGGGTAATATCTCATGACATTGCTGGATCTGCTAAAATTGGTCTCCGTTACCCCCGGTCGCCGGAGGGGAGTTGTGCTCGGTCAGAGTCTCTGCATTTTTTTTTTTCATGCACAAAATCCTGATCATTGGTTTTGCTAACAATATATTCCAACTCTTGCCTGTAATAGGAAATGACACATGAGCACAGTTTGGTACAGCTGAATAACCATATGACCGGCTTGTCTGAAACGCACTGGAGTGTGTAGCCTCGCGTTTCTAATGCAGGGGGGGGAGAGTAGCCTGTATTCTGCTTACTGAACTTATGTGATGGGAAATTAAACAGATGGTCTTGGAAAAATAACATACTGACTTATTATTTCCTGACCATTCTTAACCTTGATATTTGCGTCTTGTGAGCAGGATGGAATAAGCCAGTTCTATGAGAATTAAAGCCGTCCTCCAGTTATAATGTACCATAAGGATTTAAAGGGGTTTTCCACGCCAAAGGTATATTTCATAGATGGATCATCAGTATGAGATCTGTGTGTCCTACACCTGGACCCTGCACCGAAACTCACAGCAGTGGATGGAGAGTGTTTGCAGCACCGCTGCTATACAAGAAATAGGAATGGCACAGCAGCCCCATCCACTGTATAGTGGTGATTCTAGGGAACTGCAGTGCTGCTCCTATGACTTGTATAGGAACAGCCTGCAGGTGCTTCCTGCCCACTACACCAGCTTCCGATGCCCGGGGAATACTGGAACAGCTTATCTGTGCAGGGTCCAGATGTCCGACCCTACAAATCACATACTGATAAACTTTTATGTGGAAAGGTTATCAGTATGAATAAAAAAAAATACTTGAGAGTAGCATATTTTTATAAAAATATAAACTATTACAGGCTAAGGCTTTGTTCACACCGGTTACCGATTTCCATTACTTTGTCATTCGAGCAGAACAATCGCTGAGGTTGTTGATCTGCTTCATCATGGACACCAAAGGTGTTTATACCCAGTGAAATAGGGCAGATTTATTGACCAATTCTACGGCCAAGGCTCCTAATGGAAACACATGAACACTCCTGCTTCTCTTAGGATGAGGCCAAAATGTGCCCAAAGTCTGAAAACGGGATAAAATAATAAAAGATACAGTACTAACCTTGTAAATCCCACTACTATTCCAACCAGTGCTTCCCACCAATCTCTGTACATGACTGCAGTGACGACATCATATCTACAATATGTGACCACTGGAGACAATCGGTACTTGTAGTGTCTGTCCACATGACGTATATAATTATGAGGCCTGCCCTGTCTGAGCTTCTCCATAGCTCTGTTAACGGCATTTAGTGACATGCTTTACAGTAGTCTCATGGTCATAGGCAGAAGCCAACTCATTGAGGTCTTCAGGGGAGTTTTCTAGGCATACTCTGTGCAGGGAGAGGGAGGTGATAAGATATATGACATTATCTTTTGGATATATAGGTCAGAGGTGTTCTCTTTTATGGTAATACTATCTGGGATGTAAAAGAAGTGACTGCTTAATGGAGTTGTCAGTATATTATTAGGATTAGTGGGCAGAGTAAAAATTGCAGGATATAGTAGTGTGATTTCTTTTTTTTTCTTTTAAACTATAGAAGTGACTTGGAACATTTAATATGTTAAGGATTATATTAGCCAAATGACAAAGAGTGTTTCCTACTGTGGAGGACCCAACTTGTCCATACAGTACATGGACAGATACTATGTAGTAATCTATTACTCCTATGGTGGTGCTGCAGGGAACTGAACAATCATTTTTAAGCCCTCCCACTGATTGAACTTGATCACTGGGCATGTAAGGAGCTTGGGGCATCCTTTTAACAAAAAAATGATCATCCACATCTACATTTTAGGTCTCCATGATGCAGCCAATCCTCGTCTCACCTCTCATGATGTCATAATTGTGGGTCGATCATATTATAAGGTAATTACCAAAAACAGCAGACAGTGACAGATTCCATCCAGGTGTGAATGTATCCAATCATGGAAAACTAGTAAAGTTTCGACCCAGGTAGAGGTCTTTATCAACCAGGACTAGTCCTCCTTTCTCCAAAAACTGACAGCAAACATTTAGCTTGCAACTTCAGACAATAAGGAGAAAATAGTTATACCAATGCCCCTGGCTAGGATTTGCACATATACAATGGCCCATATCAACCATTCTACTTTATTTAGATTCAGCAAAAATGAACTGAAACTGTGTTCTCATTTTTGCACATCCAGATGTCTGATGCTACGGTACATGCACGATAACCTCCAATACTGAACCTCCTCATCCTTGGCTTGTGTCAGATAAAACTGAGCAAACCTGTTTTGAAAGAATAGATTATTGCCAGCACAGGTTCAGACACCGTGTCAGCCCAAGGTATTGTGGGTAGCTTGGCACTGCCAACTATCATAGCAGAGACTTGTACACATTCCATGCAACGCTAGACTTGACTGGCAGTCTACTGCCGAGATTACCGTACCTGTGTATGCGGAGACAAGACTGTCCCAAAGAAATACAATAACATAAAAGCTCCTTTACAAGCAGTACATCGAGATCTAGCCCAAGACCGTCAGCTGGCCAAAAAACTAGGTAACTGGTCATCAGACTCAACCACTACCACCAACACCCATGTAGAGGAGAAATAAACATAATGAAATAAAAAATAAAACATGAAGTATTTTTCAGTTTTTATACTGTCAGTCTTTGTAGGTCATGTTGCATGGAAACCATCAGCAAGGACTATAAAGTTTGCAGAATAAATAAACTCATGTTAGAGCTCTATCAAGTATGTTCCTGCTTTAAAGGGGTTGTCCAAGAAAAACATTTTATTCCCCTGGAGGCTGAAGAAGGTAAAAAATAATTAAAAACAAAAAAACATACTCATCTATTACTAGTAGTCGCTGCCCAGTCCTGCAGCGCCCCCGGCTTGTTCTGGTGGAAGTTCCCACTGCACATGACTGCTGAAGCCAATTAGCAGCCTCAGGAAAGGACCCGGGATGCCGCTCACATATGTCATCTGTCCCGGGTTCTTTGCTGAGGCCGCTGATTGTCTTCAGTGGTCATGTGAGGTGGGGTCTTCTATGGGAAAAAGTCCCAGAGTGCCACGGTACCAGGGGGACATCAGAACGGCAGGGACAAATAAGTGTTGTTTATTGTTTGTTTGGGTTTTTTTTACCTTCCCCTGCTTCCAGAGAAAAAAACAGTTTTTCCTGGATAGGCCCTTGAAGTCGGTCATACACATTACAGTGAAGTCGGTTAAATCTAACAATTTCCAGGCTGGATTAGCTGACCATATATAATATGTTAGATGTTCAGACAATGGGGTGAATTTATTAAGACTGGAGTTTCCTATCTGTCAATAAAGGTCTCAATTGGCACAAGGCGCCCCTGATTATTAAGAGGCTCCGGCCTAAATTAATCAGATGCGTGCCTGTGCACCAGAATGGAGACCTACATCAGTGCGGAACTGACGTAGCTTTCCTGTGTAACTCCAATAACGTCAATTTTCTGGAGTGAGTTATAGTAATGCTAAAGGCTAAGTACACATCTGCATTGGAGTCTCTGCTGATTCCACCGAAAATTGGCTAGGAAGGCTTTTCTATCCACCTGTTTCAGTATAAAACTGTCAGGAACTGGAGGGACACACGGCAGAACCCTTTAGAGTCTATGGGATCCACAGGTGTCCTTGGGTAACCTCTTTTTAAGTGGACAGGTTCTCCATTTTTCGGGTCCCCATGTGGACACAAACAAAGGAGAACCTAGCATAAGTATGTTGGGCCGAGGCATCCCCACACTATTCTCTTCCCTGCCCCGTTTTGTCTACTTTTCAGAAAAAGTGGTGAGCAAGACACGGAAGGTAAGAGTTACACCCATGTAAGCAGTAGGTGGGTTGACAAAGTCCTCCCAGTGACATTGAGCAGATATCAGGGAAATAATAGATCAAGCATGTTGAATTTCAGCATGCCCAATCCTTCATTCTCAAGGCAGACAAGTCTCTAGCAGAGGTATCTGGCAGTGGCTTAATGCTCTCCCTATTGGGAATATATGCACATTTAGTTTAACCAAGCGTGCATGTCTTTGGTGGGACCAGAGGGGAATGGCTGTTGGATGACATGTATTAAACATATATGAATATAGGCTGTTATCGGGCACAGGTGACATCCAATGGGACTACATGTCATTGCTGGCCATCTGCGTCAGTACTTGCCTAGTTCTATTGTCCTGAATTATGGAAACAGACACAACACAGGAAAAGATAAGAGGATTAGTCTATAAAGTATGAATAGTTTGATATTTCACACCAACCTATGAAATAAGCGCGATAAGGGCATTGAGCTATTGTTCTCTGTTGTCAGGTTGTAGCGTTCTGTGATCCAAGGCCATCGACTTGTCGACGTAGCATGTAAGTGACTCACCGCAGGGGACCATTGGATAATGTAATTCAATTTTATTTGTTAGAGAGAAGGCAATTTATTTCCACATGTAGAAAAGGTTTCACGGAGAAGAAAATGATTGTTATTACCAGCGCTTTAATCTGGATCCCAGGGTTACCACGTTCAAGTAGAAGTCTCCCTGTTGCTTCTCTGCCTACAACCACATTTCTAGATAAAATATATTGTTCTCTGATGTTCTCCGCAGCCTCGGACGGGATTTCTAAGAATACCTCCTGTTACATGTGTATACACTTTTATGTGGCTAACAGGGATCAGTGGGACAACCCAGTCATCCAAAAGATGAAAACAGGGACCCCATAAAGTTCTTCACGTATAAATTTCGCCTCACCTTTCATTCTCCACCTAAATGGGAGTCAAGGACCCTGTTCTAGGAGTTGGACCTGTAACATACATTTATGGCATATCCTGTAGGGCTCGGCCACCTAAAAAATACGTTGTAATATTACAAGTGCACTTTTATAGGTCCAGTAAAGAATGATGGGATAATAAGCCCTGGTTTCCCTATTCCATCCTCAGGTGACTGCTGCAGCCAATAACTGACCTCAGTGGTCACATTTTGGGTACCAGTGACCTTACTGCTAATGAGTCGCCATTACCAAACACGGGACCACTGTGGCCTGTAATTGGTCGCAGTGGTCACCTGAGCCCTTTCACTTCCATCCCAACCAATGTAGACATGGGATGGTACAGGGGACCGGGATAGGTGAGTTTGACTGGAAAACCCATTAAATTTCCCAGGGCAAATCCCAATATTATTTTTATACAGCATTTACTGTATAGTGTAAAATCAAGAAAAGTAGGAGATGTGGGAGGGGATATTGACCATTTTTACTGTGTAGCATCTAGAAATATGTCATGGTGGCGCTACAAGCCTAGTCAAGGTTGACCCCATCTACTGCGAAAGGGAGACGAAAGATCCTGTGAAGGTGTCTTCCACAGGCACTGTAATGTTACTGAGAGAGGAGGAATCAGTGCAAGGGTCATGGACAGAATATGGGAAGGTCAAACAAGTTTTAGGCCCTTTTATCCTGATTTGCATTACCCAGCACCATATGGTTGGGGAAGGGGGAGCATTTTAATTCCAAGCTACGGGACACTCTTTCCTCTATTTACACTTCTTTATATAGTTATATTTAGGAAGCTTCGCTCGTAACTAATATATGGCCACCCTGACGTCTAACACATGGATTTTCATCCAGCCCTCCCAGAATCCTCTCTTTAGTCTATGTCTCCTATCACTACATTAATAGTGACATAAAGTTCTAAGCAGCGCAGAAAATCCAAACTGCGACGGCTACCTCCCAGGAATATAAAGACAAAAACGGCAGCACTCCAACGTGTCCAATAGCTAGTGTCTTTATTCCAAGGTGACGTTTCCTATTGGGACCAAAACATCGCCTTGATATAAAGACACTAGTGATTTGACTTGTCGGAGTGCTGCCATTTTTGTCTTTTTACATTGATAGTGAGATTTGGTATGCAGGAATCCCAGTGTCATTGGAAGTATAGATCACTACTGGCGGTGGCGGCCATATTGATTGTCACCCAACTCTCCGAGAAAGATGTAAGACTCATAAATTCAGAAACCGTTATATTCAGATTAAGGCCTCATGTATCAATAATAAATATTATAATTTTTATTTTTTTGACCCATGTTAACCTGGTAATGTTAAGCGCATGTCAGGCATTATGTGTTTCCCAATGAGAATATACGGTTTTCCTCCGCTCGCCTACCCACTCTCATTCTCATTTCCTACCCTGCCATAAATCACTGTGATCGTCCTATCTCTTCCTCACTTCTTTCGCTCCGCTTGGAGTGTATAAGAGGAAACACCTCATTTTTTATATTAATTGGAATACCGCATAAATTCCAGCACATCCCTATACTCCGGCTCCTAGGAGCAGAGGCCTCATTTATCACAGTCGTGCAGGGGTCTCCAGAATCCGTATTCTATCCACTGGTTCTTCAAGTTACAGAATAATGGAAGAAATAAGAATATAATAAAGGTCTCAGATGCCTGGAAATCTCTAATGCTTGTAATATAATACTAAAATGTTCCCTAAGAATACCGGGTCATGGCAAGGCATTGATTTCATACTTCACGGAAATCTAGACCAACCTGATGGGCAAATGTTTCCTTTGCTAAAGACATATGGAAAAAAGATATTTACTGTATATGAAATAAATATATGTAAAAGGATGGTGCCAGTATGACCTTAAAGGGACAGTAAAAATACAAGGAGCACTAACTTCACCCGCTTCTTAATTCTAAATGTAAGAAGATATGTGTATCCATTTTGCCCCCCAATAACTGTTGAAAATGGGGGCTTAGAGTACTTTATCGGGTAAGCTGAAGCTGGCCGTACACTTTAGATACTTTATACTTGCTCATAGGATAACAAATTCACAAACTCCTATCACAGCTACTCCTGCAGATGAGACAGCTCCTGTCACACAGTTATAATGAAGCTATAAGGTAACAGTTCAGCCACCATAACCATATACATATAGTTGCTTCGTTTAAAGAGACTATAGAGAGATGGATAACTACACTGTCTTCCAGAAGGCAGAGATGGCACTGTCTCTAGATGTTTGCAAATTAATAACAAAGAAAGAGAAATCTAAAGATCAATGTACTGTCTAATCAGAAGCAAACAAGATGCTGAACTGCAGGGAATTGGGTATAATATACAAAGACAATTGGGTGAGAGGTGCAGCGATGGAACATTTAGCTGGATTGCTTCTTTAAGCTGCATTACAAAGCACAACAGTATCGATGGTGTTATACCTCAGTAAACACTTGGGTGGATTCATGTAGATCCATCATAAAAAGTGGTCTCTGGGGTTGGGGTAAAATTAATAAATTCATACTCACCTATCCCTGGTGCTTCAATGTAGTGCCCCATTTCTTGTTCCCTCTGGGGCCAGGAATGACCAAACCAGAATTGGAAAAGTGCACATAACCATTGTAGCCAATCACTAACCTCAGCAGCCACTGGTGATGTCACCCTGGTGTAAAATAAAAAATACTCTCCTGTCTCCGGCGATCTGTTGTCTGCCACTGGTATCTGTTTGATCTTTCGCTGTGCATGGATTCCTGAGGTCCTCATCAAACAAATCAGCAGCCTCAGTAGTCAATGGAGAGGAGCCTGTGACATCACTTGCATAAGTCACCAGTTCCTTGCCGGTGATCGTTGAGTCCACTCATTAGTCTGAGTGGTCACATGTGTCACAGGACTTATAGGCGCCAGCCCCAGGACAAATGGACACCAGCAGTGGACGTGACGGTGCTGGAGACAGGTGAGTACATTTTATTTTTTTTTATTTTACACCTCCCACAGCCTCCACACGGGTTCCACCCATTCCTGTACATCCCCTTTTAGTGATGCTGCAACATATAACTTTTTTTGACATCACTTTTACAAACCAGCCATTCTAAAACTTCACAAAAAGATAATATGAGAACTGAAAATAATATTATTCTAATTAGATTCTGTTAGATAAATGATGAGACTTTTATTTCCATTAGACCACGTGTAAACACAGAAGGCCAGAGGACTGGCAGACATGGATTGCTTTCCAACTGACCTAATTCCAGTACAATTCCCCTTAGGCCAGTGTGCAGGCGTCAGGAATGAGGACACGAATCCCGGGAAAAAAAAAAAAAAATGGAAAAAAAAAATCACAAGGACTTTGGTAAACAAGATCTATTTCACATGGCGAGAGCGTGCCTTTCCCACAGCCCCATTATTTAACGGGTTCAATCCACTGTAAAGTTCAATTTTAAGCTAATTCCCTATTGCAATTCATTTAAAACCAATTGTCATTAAGCCAATTATCCGACTGTGCCGGCAAATGGCTTGTGAATCTGTGTCACCGAGATAAGGCTCCGACGCTTTCTTAAAAGATGTAGATATTTCCGACAGAATGAAGAAGTTTGCGCTGTAAAGGATAAACAAAGTATTAAACCTGACCTTGTAATAAATATAGAACGGGTCAAGTTCATGGAGATTCTCTAACAGCTGCAAATTTTATGGAAATATTGGGAACATTCAGACGAAGCTGACAAGGTCTGAACTGGGATGACCTGGCAGCAGCTCCTTATACCAATTATCTCATTTTCAGTCCTTCTTCTCTGTACCAGAATAGTAACGATAACTAGTGGTATGGACCATGGAACATAATGGACACGTGGATATAGCAGAGCTAAAGCTGTTGTTTAAAGGGACACTAGTCTGACCCACTAAATCTGAGCTTCTCATATTCTACAAGGGATGAGGCGCAGAATGCCTCCCAAATGTAACAGTGATGGGACAAAACCATTGTGTCCTGGGACAGTGAACTGTCCTACTGCATCGAGGACATACATCAACATGGGCCGCAACATATACATCAACATGGGCCGCAACATATACATCAACATGGGCTGCAACATATACATCAACATGGGCTGCAACAGGAAGTTACAATTCAACTTGTTATGCTTGGTAGAAGAGGTGGGACCATGGAGAAAATGAGTGTTATAGAGCCCTAAGCCAGCCATACACATTAGATTTTGGATAGCCGTCCAATTGATGATGCGATTGTACATACAAACAATCCCACTATCAGTATTAATATCTAAACTGCCTGATCGAGGCTGAACACCAGTCAAGAGTGGCCAAACACTGGTAAAGTCTGCACTCGGCCAGCTGCCAATGACCTTGCGTCAATCTAGTATTAATGATCTATTTTAAGGTTAGTGTATCAATATTTCAGTCCAGAAAAAATTCTTTAAATGTCTTCAGTACTGACAAGTAACAATGTACAAAATACAAGCTTATGACTACATTTTTGCCCATTCTACCTGTATGTCTATGGCCAGCTTTTTCAGACTAAGGCTAGTCATACACATAGGACAACTGTTGGCCCAGTGCTCTGGGAAGAACAGAGGAGAAAGCCAGCGTCAGAGTCCTTAGACCCCATACACACGGCCAAGTGTGCATCTGATGTCGGGTCCAGTTTGCAGTGAAATGCACCCGGTTGACGCTCAGAGTGACGTCCGAGTGCAGTCCGTGATGCAGTTACCTCTAAGAACGCTTCTGATCTGTTCCGAACATGGAGCAGGGTAGGACCTGCTCTATTTTCATCAGAACAGACCCTTGGATGCCCCCTCGGATGGCACAGTCAGACCTGTGTATGGAGCATTGGACAGCAGCTTTGAGAAGAAAAGGATCGGGCACATTGAGACCTAGCTATCCATTCCTCATCTCACCTTACATCTACCGTTGAGAGTCAGAAGACCCCCATAACCATTATATGGTTAATAGGTTAGACCAACAGTCAAAACTGGTAGATTCGGCCCGCTTAAGTCCTATTCACTGTATGCCTAAGTGAGTCTAAAATTTTATTGACTGCACAATATTCTACTTAGTATATTATATATATACTTAGCATATATCTTCAGAGCTGTTGCTCCTACTGTAAGTTGCATCTATTGTCAGATATTTTGTAGATTATAAGGAACTTTTTGGTCTTTGTTCACCCAAACTTTTTCAACTCCCGCGTCAGTCTTCTGTACATAACAGCGTCCTTCTTTTTCTGCTTCAATCAGTTTGGGCGGCAACTGAAGCAGGTACAGCCCCATGAAGGTCCATATAGACACCAAAATCTGCTGATGCACCTTCTTTACAATCCTTAAAATATACTAGATAAATAATATTAATTATTATTTTATCTTTTAATCCTCTTTTAGTGTGGTATTTGTTGTTCAGCTACGTAGAATAGCGATTTATTTACTTACGACCATAGGATACTTCTGCATCCTGCGCTGCTTTCATGACTCAGCTGCTTCATCTTCCGTCATCTTCTGACCTCTCTACAACAGTCATTACATGTAGACTGAAGGACACGTTTCCTCTTATCTCGACTCTCCTCCCACTGGCATAGATGGTGTGTCATATGAATAACCCTTACTCCAGTATCAGAAGCCAATCTGGTAATGTTGGTAGTAGAACTAAATCTCTTCCTGCAACTCAATGTCGTATGTTTCTCATATGGTGGGCAATACAGTGGGGTGACCATACACATTCAGGTTCACACTACCTTTATTAATGTCTGTTACTGTCATCCGCCATAGGGTGACAGCAACGGACATTAAATGACAGATGCAGATGGGGCACCCTCCTATGGGGAATGACAGCAAGGGACTTTAACATTGGTAGTGTGAACGCCCCCTTAGATAGATGGTGGCTGAACCTGCTAAATTCACCAGCTCACCATCTAATGTATATGGGACTCTCTCTTCATGACAGTATATGTCAAGGGAGAGAAGTGTCATGCATCTGGATAACAATATGCCCAATGCTATTGTTCTCATGTGTATACAGGGTATATGGATATAGCATAAGAGATCATGTCAAACAGATAGATAACGTGAGATAGATAGGATAAATAGCTCTTTGGAGTGATGCCTATTTTTTGTTTAGATAGATACAGATAGATAGATAGATAGATAGATAGATAGATAGATAGATAGATAGATAGATAGTGTGGTAAAGTGTACGGTAAGGTGGTGGAGGGAGTGTATATCTCTCCTGGTTTCCTCAGTCAGGCGAGATAAAGGAAAGACAGAGCAATCATATTCTAGCAGAGCATAGTCTGCTGGAACTCTTGTTCCTTATTATGGGCTGGCTTTTCTGGACTGGAGGGCAGGTTGGTAGTGGGAGCCTTCCAGTCCACACCCTTACTCCACCACGGGTTTTGCCCTGAGTCTGGGGCAGTCACAGGTGAGCTTCCTTAGGGCTATTTTACTGGGGAAGGAAGCTCAGTTAAGAGCCTGATACACACAAGGAGTGTGTGAGGAAAAACACTCCTGAGGAAAACAGGTACCTTGTGGACTTTGGCTAATATGGTGACTCAACCTGCTGTAGGTCAGTGAGGTAACCTGCTGTTTAGGTAGAGCCGGACAAGGCTTCGGTTTTGTTGTTTTTGTTTCTTTGCTGGCACAGTGTTTTATGCTGAAAACCCCAAATAAAACACTGGACTTGTTTATCGTACTACCTGTCTGCATGGTGTCATTGCCGTTCCCAACCGTGTGAGCTGAACCCCTTACAATAGATAGATAGATAGATAGATAGATAGATAGATAGATAGATAGGAGATAGATAATGTGAAATAGATAGATACATAAAGAATGTGAGATAGATAGATGTAGCATATAAAAATTGATAATGTCAGATAAATAATGTAAGATAGAACATCTATCAAGTGGTATATATATGTAGCATACACATAATTTCAGACATATAGATAGATAACATGAGATAGATAGAGTGCAGTAAATATATTAGATACATTGTTTTTTGGAATAACTCCATCTGTTTTTGTTATGCTTCCTATTTCTGTATTACATAGATAGATAAATAGTCAGATATATAAATTGATAGATACATAATGTGAGCTAGGTAGATACATGTAATGTGAGTTATGCAGACACCGCTACATTTACATCCACTCTGTTTAACTTACAGAACATATGTGACAACTTTTACAGCACCTAAAGGTATAATAATCTGGGTTAGACATTTCCTCCTATCACGTTGCTAATGGCGCTGAGTCTTCATGTAAAGCATTTCCTATTAATTATTAAAGATTCCCGTTTCGTCTGCAGCCCTGCACATAATACTGTAATTTATTGTGCCCTGTACACAACTCTATCCAGATCAGCAGAAGAATCCCTCCACATCTCTTCTGACACTGAAACCAATACAGGAATGCTTCCCCTTGTTTAAGTGGAGTCAGCAGAGCCGGGAATAATGGGATTGTGCATGGAGATCTGCTCCTCTGCACTGGAAACAGAGACACATTCATTGCTTCTATGCACACGTGGGGGGAGATTTAAAGGCCACTTTCTAATTTGAGACAATACACTTCCCACAATCAGAAAAATGGTAAGAATGGACCTAGGGGATGAAAAAGACCAGGAATTTCTATTTTAGCATGCACGATCTTTTGGTTCTCAGAGGGGATAAGTGCTATAGGTGTCTGCATGCAGGTTTTTCCCATATCCCAATACAGAACATAATGCATACTTGGCTGACCCTGCATGTATGTTGGGTCAGTTATCTAAAGTATGTGAACAATTTAAAAGTTCTCCAGGAGAAAGTTTCCATACTTATTTCTATTGTAAATAAACCTCGCATTTATGACTTGGTTCTGACCCCCAGGCCACATGATTGGAACCAGCAACTGGCCCCCAAGTTGTTCTTCCTCTTCCCTATGATGATATAGGAGGGACAAGGTGGAGTAACTCAGGGGACAGGTGCTGGTTGTGATCACATGACCCAAGGTTGGAGCTAGCCTGGAAACCTGTGATTTGTCCGCACTAGAACCCATGGGAAGTGAGTATTGAAACCTTCTCTGGAGAACCCCTTGAAGTCTAGCTGCACTTATCACTTAGAGGAACTAAGGGCTAGGACCTTACTCACATTAAGGTCATAGACATTAGATTGTCCGACACCTACCCTTTTACAAGCTTAGAAGCCCCATGCACACGTTTGTTGCTGAATCATTCCTTATACAAGAAATTCATATGGCAGATCAGAAACTCACAACTTTCCTATCTCCTACAATAGTGCTACTGGTGTGCAAGAGACATCATCCGGGCATGCTCAAGATCTGTAGGGCTTCTGTTCAGACCCATTGCTGCCCTCTTCCTTATTTTGAAGGCAGGAATGGGTAAAAAGCTTAAGGAATGGTGGTAAAATAATATTAGAAAGTAGTGGACACCGAAGGGATTGTGACTGCAGGGTCAGACTACAAAATGTTTACCATGGATATTCAAAGGTCTTCACAGGTCAATACCTACCACAAATGGTTGGTAATTTTCAGTGAAGGCCTAGGGTAACACTGCCCCAATTTTCATGTTTGATGCTATTGGACATGTCTGTAAAGAATAATAATAACGTGACAACTGGGTGTTACCATTCCCCTTATCAGCGGGGTGTGTTCCTACAAATCCTGATGGCTGTCAGTGGACAATTTCAGGCCGTTGCAGAGACAGGAAGGAATAACAGGAACAGCACGATGCAGAGTTATAGGAATAGACATTCCAGAATTGTTATATTATACAAGTATTTATTAACTCAGACAAGTGAGAAGTGGGGACCGCTCCTCTTTAACTGTGCGGTCAAAACCTAATGTGAACAGGGCCTGACAATCAGAATTACAATGAACCACTAATTAAAAGGAACACATTGCGGGTAATGAATTGTTGGGCTGTGCGGATGTCTCTGGAATTACAATGATAAGTACAATTACATAGGCTTCAGTCCTGATAAACACCGCAGAGAGATTTATCAGTAGTGTCATAAAATACATCAATTTGGAAGTTTAAGTAAATGGCATAAATTGCATAATAAGTTTGGTGCAACTAGCCGGAACTAGACGCAGACTTTGATATAAATGTTATGAATAGATTATATTACAATAGTCTTTACGGCTCATGCCCACGGCAATGCAGTGTGTATGACAAGGTCATGTATTCCATGGAGAAACCGGATCGAGCCCTGGTTGGTTTCATCACTTTTGCTATTGGATGGAGAGAACCTGCCCCGGACTCTCTTCTCTAGAGGAATGGTCTTGATGGCAAAAACGAGGTAGGGCATTGGCCCAACAGGAACCGAAATACCAGGATCCATAATAAAGGTCCATTTGGATCTGAACACTTCACTTTGAGTCAGATAGCGTACTAACTTATGTGCACAAAGCCTAACAGTAAGGGCTACTGAAATAATAACCCTTCATTCCCCTATATCAGATAGGGTACTTAGGTGCAGTCATGTGAACTAGGTCCATAAATGGTAACCAGAAGTTTGTGGAGATAAGAATGGGGGAGTTGGAGTATAACATGCCCAATCCTATTATTTTCAGGGCAGATAAGTTGCCAACAGAAGAGTTGTTTCTCGTAAAAACACAAGAACACTTGTTCAACCCAAGCACGTGTATGGGGTGACCCTGAGAGATATATTTCGACTGGTGACATCTATCTATAGTACAACAAACCTAAGAGAAAGCAGAACTGAGATAATAACCCTTCTATTCCCCTACATCACATAGGGTACTACAGTCCTATGAAAAAGTTTGGGCACCCCTATTAATCTTAATCATTTTTTGTTCTAAATATTTTGGTGTTTGCAACAGCCATTTCAGTTTGATATATCTAATAACTGATGGACACAGTAATATTTCAGGATTGAAATGAGGTTTATTGTACTAACAGAAAATGTGCAATATGCATTAAACCAAAATTTGACCGGTGCAAAAGTATGGGCACCCTTATCATTTTATTGATTTGAATTCCCCTAACTACTTTTTACTGACTTACTGAAGCACAAAATTGGTTTTGTAACCTCAGTGAGCTTTGAACTTCATAGCCAGATGTATCCAATTAGACCCTTATGTTGTGGAAATGTAGTAGAATTTACAGTAAAATCCACAGTAGAAAATACCTCTCATGTCTATACCAAACCAAACTGTTTCCTTCCTGAGGCTGAAAATGTGTCCTAGTCGGGGTAGGATCACACAAGTGCGTGGGTGTGATGACCCACAAGGTGGTATTGGACTAGGACCAGATTGCTGAGTCTCTAAAGGGTCTGAAAAGTATTTCTATTTGCTTTCAGAAACAGTGCCACACTTCTTCACTGGTTGTTTGTGGTATTGCAGCTTATCACAACCCCAGCTATCCCCTATAAACAACAGAATCAGCAAAATGTCCAACATCGGCCCTATTAAAAATGCAATCCTATGTCATATGTGGAACAGCGTTACGGCTTTATTATGAAGCAGAACCGTACTGATGGAAAACATAAACTGGATATGAAAATACGGCCATAAAAAGGAGTGCGAGAATATTTCCAAGAACAGGAGCGAGAAAAGCTGAATAACATAAGATTCTGTATATAGAATATAAAAAAAGTGGGGATATAGCGGGGCAATGTGACCCTCAGGGGTTTTTTATGTTGTCTGTATGATGTATGGTATAGAAAAGAGTAAAGTGCAGAAATACCTTCTGCGTGGAAAGCACTGGAATGTCCTATGTAATGAGCGGTTTCTGTAGGGTTCCTCACCGCTGCTAGTTTTTCTGTCATCTCCTGAAATCCCTATTGTTGTCAGGTTCCGGCACACTTCCTGAGTACCTCTGTCACTACTGTCCCCCCTTACACAGGGGTGAGCAACCAACTTCCTGGCCATCTCCCCCCTCTATTGTATACACATTCCATAATGTAAATGTTTGACGCCGCCTGGTATTTACAGGGCCCCGTTACCTCGCCTGACACGTAAGTACTCGTACTTCTGATAATAGAACAATCCTGCAGTATCTTTTCTTAGTCAAGTGTCCAATCTACAATACTTTGATACAAGGTGGTCAAGGAACACTAAAGGTAATACAACATAACTAGGCAGATTGAGGCGGCATGCACATGACCGTGTGCGTCAACGGCCATGATTGAATGGCCCAATTCACTGGGGCCTGTGAGCATGGTCTGAAAAATGAACAGAGATAGGAACCGTCATGAGTTTTGCTCACAGCCCCATACACCAAAAAATATATTGTCATGAGTGTGAGGCCATAGAAATTAATGGGTCAGTGTGCTACACGTGAAAAACCCACCTAGCACCCTGACTGTACACACTTTTGTGTGCATGAGGCTTTACTACTCATGAGTCCAGATTATCTGGGCAGGGGCATAGCTATAGGGGGTGCAGAGGTAGCAATCTCTAACAGGCCCAAAGGACTCTCTACAGTATAAGAAGACACCAGTGTTATACATAGCACTAGAGATGAGCGAGTACTGTTCGGATCAGCCGATCCGAACAGCACGCACGCATTGAAATGAATGGACGTAGCCAGCACGCGGGGGGTTAAGCGGCCGGCCGGCGTCAAAGCGGAAGTACCAGGTGCTTCCATTCATTTCAATGCGTGTGTGCTGTTCGGATCGGCTGATCCGAACAGTACTCGCTCATCTCTACATAGCACATGATAACAAGTAGGGGCCTGATGACTGATTTTGACTTGGGACTCCAAGAGCTTCAAATTATTCCTCCTGGTTGGAGCTGTAATGGTAGCCAAATCATTCGTCATCCAGTTTTTCCCAAAAAAAGAGGATATCACATGAAAAAAGTTGAATGGTCAGTAAATAATACAGGTGGTTGTAATAAACTTTGCAAAAGTGAAATGCAGGAGGATTGAGGAGCAGAGTCAGGGTCTTATTTTCGGACGGAGGTATCTTGAAGCACGCAATAAATATTATAGCTCTCGCTTCAGCTCCAGTCGATCAATTATTTGCCACGGGGCCGTGTCTGTACCTTGCAGGACCTGTTAATGTTTACAAGCAGGCAGCACATTACAGGCTGGTAATAGCCCGCTTGCGAATCCATTCACCATGCAGATGTTGAGGCACGGCCCGCTAGCTCCCAAACACCGGCATGCATTTTAATGTCCCCTCGCCTGCTCCCCATCTCGGCAAACTACCATGTAGAACATCTGACTGAAGGGTGACCAGAAGTCAAAATGTTTATTCTAATATTTAAATGCCTATTTGATGTTGGAATCTTTGAAGTCTCTGGTAGGGGGCGAGAAGCTTTGAAGACGGCGCTTTGTATGAAGTCCTTCCCACAGGACAACTTTTGTTCAGGGGAGACATGAAAAGCTTCGCTTTCAGTGTATTTCGGTAAGAATACAACAAGATAAGCGGAAAAACGGTTTCATCCCGTGCATAATGCGGCCTTTTCAGCAGAGAGCAAAACACGAGCAGGAAAAAAAAAAAAAGAATATTGAATGTTTCCTACTGTGACTCATAGGGGAGATTTGTACCATCCGAAAGCGCCTTTCACTTTAAATCTATTCATTCTTCAGGAGAGATATGATTCTTCTTGCTCATTCTTCAGCAGAACAGACCCCGGGTGTATTAAGCTGCAGGTCAATATGTTCACTTAGTGTGACTGATATAACTGCAGGTCTCCGTGGGCCTCACTCGCTCGCCTGTCTCTCCAAGTCGGGTGAAAGCGACTTTCTGAATATCTATTTCTAAGCTTGACATAAAACAGGCTCTGAGTTAACTACAGTATAGGGCAACCAGGACCTTCAGAAATTTCTTAAAGTGTTCCCGGAATATTAAATTTGGGTGCGGATCAAATTCATAATATGTATTTATAGGGAATGGAGCTCAGTTTTTCTGTTTCAGAGCGCTAAATCCCTTTTGTAGAGCTGTAGAGATGCACAGTAAAATTCTGGCTGCCTGCAGCCACCACTAGGGCTCAATAGTTGGGGTGACCTTTGCCCTTTGCCTTCACCAATTCTTCTCGGTACTTGCAGACAGTTTTTGGCAGGACCATGCAGCGAGGTTGTTCTCATCGCCATCTTGGAGAACTAAGCATAGGTCTTCTGTGGATGTAGGCTTGCTCCAATCTGTCTGTCTCTTCATGTCATCCCAGACAGACTGGATGATGTTGAGATCAGACCTATATTTCTGGGTTTCATATTATCACTTCCAGGTGAATGTCACACCAAATATTAATGGGATTTCTATTTTCTCCATTCACTTCATTTTCACAAAAATAAACTATTAACCCTTCTATTTTTGAAAGCAGTCTTACTTTGCAGTGGTTTTTTTTTTTCCATTTCTGCCTCAAACTCTTGCCCAGTACTGTAGATGAGAATTCTTCAGATAGGACATAAGCTACAGATCACAAGATGTATAATAATACGAGCACATCAGTCATATGAAGACAGGAGGGACAGATGGTTCCAGAGCAAATGTAGATTCAGTCGATTTCAAAGCCACATTGTACTGAAAGTATATAACACTATATCATAGCTGTCGGCACGAGCCTGGATTTTCAAAACCTCTTGCAAAATATATGCCAAATGTATACCTAAAGATTGAGCTATTCCAAATCCCCCTGCAGGAGGTGCCCATAGACTAAAGTCACAGCATCCCTCCTGTACTCTGTTAGCTTATTACACAGCCATCTTACCCTGATCCTCCTCACGCATCTTTGTTAAAGCTACAGTAGCTATTGCAACCTAATTCCCCAATGTGCCATCATAGGTCCAGGGGGGGTTGTCACCAGCTATCCCACATGGCACAATGAACACCTATGTCACTTGCAATATTAGAGAGAGCCCTGCACAAGTGAAAGCATTTCGCAGGTCTCATAAGATCTGCCCAATCTTGGGGAAGAGGTTCGAAAGAGTTGGCAAGTATGATGTAAGCCCCACCTCCAATCTTCACAGAAACACCCATAAAACGTTATTTAAAGAAAGTCTGTCAGTAGGAAAATCAAGTATAAGGAAAACGTTTGTTCTCATACCGTGTTAGCCAGTGGGTAGGAAATATAAAAAAAAAAAAAAAAAACAAACCTGATAGTCTTCAGTAGTTGATACCTTTTTAATGGCTAACTAATAATGATGACAGATTACAACGTTTCGGAACTCTCGGCTCCTTTCTCAAATAAATTTAAAAACTATTTCTGAAGGATGCATATTTATATACAAAAGGACACATAGGAATAGAATTCCAGGAGGAATCGGGGAAGAGGGTTATTAGTAATTGGTAGAAACAATGTCAGAACAATGTAAACAATTCCAGGTTCTTATCAGCTCTCAGGGTCTCAGGTCAGTGATTTCTGTAAGATGCCATAAAACCATTAACAGATTTAACCCCTTCTCCAGTGTTTGAAGCAGGGTCATAAGTTTATACTCATAAATCCGTCGCTCTTTCTTTGATTTAAAATTCCCTCTTAAAACCAAAATTTTCATGTGATCGGTCATATTATGATCCTCATTGCAGAAATGTTTTGATACGGGAAGGTCCATTCTTCGTTCTCTAATTGTATGGCGATGTGAATTCATAAGCATTCTAAGCTGCTGTCCGGTCTCTTCAACATAAAAATTTTCAGTGGGACATTTGGTGCACATTATTAAATACACTGCATTAGGTGTGTTACAGGTGAACGTACCTCGTAGGAAATTAGTATCGAACTAATGACTGTACCTTGTATAGCGGTTTCTATACTTTCCAAAGATGCCTCCCAGCTCTACCCCCCCAATTGCTTGAGTGACGTCTTCTTTGTTGTCACACTTTGTCGTGCAGTTACGGGTGGTTTTCTAGGGCAGAAAGTGATGCCCCTAAAAACCTTTTCAGCTAATTTGTATAAGAATAAAATCCTGATTTTCATCACAAATGAAACTGCAATGCAGAATAAGAAAGGCATCTTTGGAAAGTGCAGAAGCGCCCTACACGCTACTGTCATTAGTTAGCATTTTACGTGCTGAAAGACTCCCTTTTAATACCCCTTGAAGTATCGCTCTGGCTCAGCTCACATCTGTGGCAGTCTCTGTAGAAAACTCTGCCACAAAATCTACTGAAAACCTTCTTTTTCTGTCTGTCAGTTTCAGTATAAAACGTTGAAAACCTGACAGACATATGGCGGTCAACATTATATTCTATGAGGTCTGTGGGTGTCCGAAGGTAACCACTGTTTTAGTGGATGGGCGAACAATGTTGCAAGTGTGGATCTCCACACAACTCCGCATAAAGCAGGACCATTGTTGGGTATTGTCATTAGCGGGCACAACTTGCTTCCCAGCCACCATTTATAACATATCCACAGAGTATGATGAAAAAAACATCTGATAGGTGAGGGTCTCACTTTGGGAGATTGAGGGTCTCCTGACCCAGTTTGACCAAGTGACTTGGACAGCAGCCTTGAGGCAAAGGCTGAATATAAAGGCAGCCTCACATCTGCATGGCACGCTACAATCTATTTTGGAAAGAAAGGGAGTTGAGCAAGCGCCCTTCACCCAACAGACATCTACAACATCTCCTGTGTCTATAGAAAAACGTTCTCTGAAAAAACTGCCTGCACAATACTGACCAGAATCCTCCAAACCCTAACTTCGCTTCAGACTGCACACTATGTTTCGGTGTCATTTACATGAGTTCCACATTAATAAGACACATTCTCCTCCTTCCCGGACTTTGCTGGGCTACCGATTCTTTTCATTACGGAGAAGCGTTGACTTAATGTTTCATGTAATTGATGTTAATGTTACCACAATGCTGCTCGGCCCTTCAGCATCACAAGATCCGGACATCTAATTTATCTTGTCTGCAGAAATATTGGTAGATCTCCCTCAAGCTCCTGACTTTCCCAGGAGACGGCTTATGAAAGGCTTTTATTCTGGTTCCGGGCATAAAAGACGAGCTTTGCATATAACTAAGTGTCACATTCACTTTTCTTAATTGCTGGCGCAATTGGTTACATAGGAACATCTTCGATTGTAAGGTGCATTAGGCTTACACACCCGCTGCTGATCCCATATCATGCACATGCTTCTCTTCGTCGCATGAACCTGATGTTTCAATAGGGATGGTGAGATCAGTGGCCATCACACAACTGACACTTCTTATCCTCAACATGCAACCTATTTTATTTTTCATCTTGTCTGAGCCATACTTACACCATCAGGGTTTGTATGTAGGGGGCAGTAGTAATGATTCGCTTCCCTCACAATTACTCTCAATAGATAAGATTACCATAGCCTCCTCAAGTGATAGGGTCATATACTACAGAAATAATACTGTAATAATTTGCTTACATTATACTGCAACATAGTCCTCAAATACATAAATTCAATTAGATATTACACCTACATACAGTACTCAAATTAATACGGCTTCACGTATTATTGGATTTATATAATACTTCCCTATAGTGCCAAAATAACACTGTCACATAGTGGCCAAAACAAAGTACACAATAAACTGCACAAATAATATAACCACTGCTACTACTTAATGTTAAAATACTGCTATATAATATATATTATATAGCTAAAAGAAAATGCTGCTATGCAGTGTTCAAATAATACTGTCATACTGTGTCCAAATCAAAGTACATAATACGATAAAACATTAAACAAATAATATAACCAACACTAACATTCAGTGTTGAGAAAACTGCTATGCAGTGTCTAAATAATACTGTCATACAGCAGCTAATGAATACTGACATACAGTGTCCAAGACAAAGTACACAATACACTATAGAAATAATATAGCCAGTACTAGAATGTATTGGTACAATACTAATTACAATGCTGAAATAGCAGATATACTATATAAAGCTAAAAATACTGCAATGCAATGTCAAAATAATACTGTAAAAAATACTGTAAAAAAAGTATACAACCCTACAATACATTACACAAATAATATAACCGACACTAGCATTCAATGTTAAAATACTGCCTGCAGTGCTCAAATAATACAGATGTACTCTATATAATATAACAAATACCGCAATGCAGTGTCCAAATAATACCGCCATATGGCAGCCAATGAATAATGCCATACAGTGTCCAAAGCAAAGTACACAGCACGACAATACACTACGCAAATAATATAACTAATGATAGCATTCAGTGTTAAAATACTGTCTGCAGTGCTCAAATAATACAGATATACTGTATACAGGTAAAAAAAAAATACCGCAAGGCAATGTCCAAATAATATTGGCATACAGAATCCAATGTATAGTGCTATTCAGTGTGGAGACATAATAATAGTATACACTGCCAATAAAATATCGTCATGCAGTAACAAAATAATAATGCTGCCATACAGTTCCAACGTAATAGCAATTAATACTGCCATATAGTGCCCATATAACCTGTTCCTGCCGCTGTATTTGGCTGCGAACGAGATGTAAGAATGTTTGCAATTAAATAAGCAACTCTAAGGTTATTATGGGAGTTCGTATGACTTACAGCAATGCTTTAACATGCCGGAGACACACCGCTGTCTGCTGGCATCAGTGCAATGGTGTTACGTGCCCCATTAGGCGACTTTTATCTCCCATACAACGTTCGGTGATATTTTACAGCACAGAGGACACACATTCTCTGTAAACCTTCTGGACACTTTGTAACATCCTCATTGTTCGTAGCCTGATGCCTTTTCAATTTGGAAAGGTCACGCAGTCATCTCAATGTGTTCTCCTATCAGGGCGCCCATAATGATGCATTTGCTCAGACCGGACCCGCTGATACAATTTGATTAAGTTACATCTGTGCAAGTGACGTGGGAGCAGCAGAGACTTTTGCACCTTTCGGCATCACCACGGCAACAGAACACTCATATTTCATTGTGGATATAATGTTATCTCCACAGTGATAAGCCCTGTACACACTAACAGGATTTCACCAATCTGCTTTCATGTCCACTTATGGTGAAGTTATCTCCAATAACAAAAGGCATTGCTAAATATATCTACGTGAAATTTCTTAGATTGTATTTTTATAAATTGTAACCCACTTTTAGCAACATTAAAGGGTTATCCTCTGGAGATGTCTTATTAAAAGAATTAATTCATTTCTTTCTTATTTCTCTTTCTTTTAGTGATGTGCTTTACAGCAGTCTCATGGCGGTACGCAGCAATAGTCTGGAGTTGAGGCTTGTACTTGACTGTGAGACGGACATCTTGCCGGAGCTTCTCCTCTGCTCGGTTAACAGCATTTAGTGATATGCTTTACAGCAGTCTCATGGCGATAGGCAGCAATAGTATGGAGCCGACTCATTGAGGTATGTCCATTAAATAAAAGTTCTGAAACCTCTTTTCTTAGAATTTTACATGTTGTCCCTCAATGATACCTCCTGGAAATGTATGAACATCGGTGTTGCAATTTCCCTTATTGATAGGGTATGTGACTACCTAATATTAACACTGATAGGAAAGTGCCAGGCCGTTTCTGAACATTCCCCATTCACAAGGGCAATGGTAACACCCAGTTGTCAATGCTGTTGTATGTTTCCAGGAGGAATAAGACAGGACCGGGGACTGCTCCATGCAGTGCCTGACACAGCGGCATATGTTTCTTATCAAAATGATGGACACTAGAGATGAATGAGTAGTATTCGATCAAATACGTCGCTCCCATAGGAATGCGTGTAAGCGGCCGAACACCAAGGGGTTAAGCGCAGTAAATATTCACTGTGCTTAACCCCTTGGTGTTCGGCCACTTACACGCATTCCTATGGGAGCGAGGTATTCGATCGAATACTACTCGCTCATCTCTAACGGACACCCATTAGAAGTCAATGAAGTCCGTTGGCAGTATCCATTGTAGGATGGATCTGACACAGCATAGTGGCATGCATTATCAACAGAGGCTGCGATACAGATGTGAACACAGCCTTATTATTAACCCTTTCCTTCAAGAGGCCATAATGCAGGTGTGAACAGTGTTTAATTCCAAGAAGCTTTGCCAGGGGAACACCGTGATGTTCTGGCTGGTGGTCAATGACTGGCACTGACGCCAAGCACCTTTGTGTCCTGAAATGATTGTTCCATTCTTGCTTGTGATATCTGTTACTCCTGAAATCTTATAAGGTTACTCTGGCCAGGCTTCAAGGAGCAGCACAGCCCTGAGGAACTTCAGATAGAAAGTACTATGCCAAACAGATAACAGAGTCCAAACATGATTGGCAGAGGCAGCGCCCATACGCAGCACCATATGGAACTCATACATTACTCATACGGCACACCATATGTTACATATACGGTCAAAAATACTGAACAATATGAAACTTTATTCATACACTTGGCACATCCATACCGGCCAGAACCATTTTTTTATACAGTAGTGTAGACAAAGCCTACAGCAAAACTCACACATATGTGAAAAACAAAAATAATATAAAATTGCATTCAGAGTTTCCTGCAGATAGTGATGCAGATTTTATCTGGAATCTGCAGGACAATCCGGATACAGATGCATTGTCTTTCTATACTGCTACAGATCTTAGGGTGATCTATGAACTTAAAGGGAATGTGTCACAAAAAATCTGCAATTTTTTAGGTCAAGTTTTAATGCTAAACATATTTTAAAGAACATGTCACAATATTTGAAAAATACAGTTTTATATTCTGCAATTTTCACTCTGATCACATAGCCTAATAATAGACTGACACTTGACAATCCTGTAAGGATGTTCTTTGCATCATTAACCTCATTTACATCACAGATAGGATTACAGTAGAAGAAAGCATCAGTGACACGGACTAGAGTCAATAGTCCGGTACCTATCATATTTTTGGTATCCGCACCGATTAGACTTCTGTCCTGTAGATATACTACAGACGTCTATGATGGGCATTGCCCTTTAATATCGTCTATGCTGCAGTCCAGTCAGTCACACAAACAATCGATGTCCATGATCTTCGCAGCTCATAATTCCCTTTATTGTCGAATTGCTCGGACGGGATGTCATTTCCTCCTTCTTCGCTGGAGATTCACAATATGTTATTTGCCAATTAAGAGTGAGAACACGTAAATAACCAGAGGAAGGAAATGAGGAAGAAGAGACTCTCTCCTGCAGCTGCCGTCCTAGCAGGAAACCTGCACAAATAGCCCTTCTCATCTCCAAATTATCTGCTCCCATTTCTGATCAGATCCCTGCTGTTCTGTGTGCCTCCGTATTATGGTCCTGATACTGAGTCCAAGCCTAAAGATCCATACATCATGTAAATAATTGGGATAGCGTAACACAGGGTTTCTTTATAGCCTGTACCAATGGAGTCGCATGACTCTGCATAGGAGCTGTGTACACAAAATGGTCAAAGATTCTTAAACAAGACTACTTGCAAAGTTGCTTCTTTTTTTTTTGACCGACCCTTTGAGATCTACTTCTTGAGAGAGTTTGGGGGAGATTTATGGAGACTAGTATGTCTTAATAAAGGCCCTGACTAGTGCCAGAATGAAAATGTACGCTACTTAGGAACTGGTGTAGATTTCTATTGTAACTCACACCAAAAAGCTGGCGTGAGTTAGGCACTAGAGATGAGCGAACACTGTTCGGATCAGCCGATCCGAACAGCACGCTCCCATAGAAATGAATGGAAGCACCTGGCACGCAGACTTTGCCGGCGGCCGGCCACTTAACCCCCCGCGTGCCGGCCACTTCCATTCATTTCTATGGGAGCGTGCTGTTCGGAACGGCTGTTCGGAACAGTGTTCGCTCATCTCTATTAGGCACCTTGCCTACAACCGTGTGCAAGTTCAGTCCATGTTTTTCCCATTTAGGTCACTGACCCATTCATTTCTGTCATCCCATGCATATGGCTGTGTATTAAACACAGGGCCAACAGTCAGGGCTGCAAAACCCAGGACATGTCTTATTCCTGTACAGTTATGAGACCAGGCTTCCATAGCCCCAATCATGTGGGCGGCACACAAATAACATCCGTACACAGTGGCCACGCCACTTAATCACAGCTTATGGCCCACACCCGGTCGTGTGCAACTAGCCTTATAATGAATGTGTTGGGCCAAGGCGTCCCTGGCCCCCCTACTCAAATTTGCACATGTGACAAGCAATGTACGAAACAGGGGTTGCAAAAGGACATTGCACCAAATGAGCTCCACATTATCATCCCACTATTCCAGAAATGTCTTGACAAATTGATAAATCTTTGACTCGTATGTTTCCCTTCCCTGACCTTTGCTTTTCCAATATGTCGAGGTGACTGATGTCCATCCCTGATGATCCACTGTGTATTTCTTCACATCACATGACATGCCAGCTTCATTAATGGTCATTAGAAAACAGCTGACAACTGCGAAAGGTCACAGTACACCACCTAGGGGGTGAAACATATAAGTCCTGGGTGCCACATGTGACTGACTGAAAATTAGATTTACAGAATTTGTTAAATCCCATTCAAGATTTCTACCAGGCAAGAGGAAAGCAGCGCTATAGACGTGACAACAGGCCTCAGGCTAGAAGAGTGATGTATAGAGCATGTCAATAGCAGCTAGGGTAATAACACAGCATTGAAGAAGACAAACAACACTGCATAAGTTATATGTACAGTAGAATATTACAAAGAAATCTGGAGCATCGTTTCTTAAAACACTTCTTTGCGCCGACCATCTGTTATTCCTCCTAGAAATTTTCAAATTGACAACCAGATGTTACCATTCCTAAAGAAAGGGGTGTGAAGCTAAACATAAACTCCCAATAATCAGCAGCAATCTCCTTGGGAGTCCAGCAGCCAGTGTTCAATTTTGCTGCAGCACTCCCACAGGGCAAATGGAGCATTACATGTTACAATGGTTTCTCCATGAAGTACGTGGATGTACAGGGTCCTCCAGAGAGAGATTCTTCCAAAACAAAGGACCTTCACCTTCCTATATACTGGAAACTACATTTATAGATCTCTTGTATAAGCACCTTTATGATCAGATTTCCCAGTGTTTATTCAGTAATATTCCTGCCCCCAACACACAACTAAGTGAATACATACAATTTATATCTCTATGAAAGGTAGGGGAAAACTTATATGCCTCCTACAAAAACAAATAGTAATGCTCACCCAGCTTTTCTGGATACAGATAAACCCAAGGAACAATTAAGTAGAAGAAAACAGGAATTTCTCTGCACTTTTATCATGGTCTCTGTATAGCTTTCACTGTCTACATCAGATTCTTGGACCGTGACTCCATCGATCCATTTCCTTAAGACACAAGTTACAGGAAGCGAGAATTTCCTAAGAGCTAAGTGTAAACAAATACTGAACTCTACCTAGATATGGGCTCATGAGGGATTCCCATCTTAAGCATATATGGTATATCCACAGGATATAGATGCCTGATGGGTGCGGGTCCCACCACCTAGGTAGAGAATAGGAGCCCCATGACCCTCCATCCGTCAATTCACATGAGCCCATTTCCCCATAGTAGTAAATGGAGAAGTGTCCACACTTGCACGAAGCTTCCTCCAATGATGTGCTACATATAGAGTCTATGCCTGTATGCTATATGGATGACAATTAGATGGTGCCTCTAGAAATATAGCCATTTCCCGCGCCATTAGTGATAGATCTGCTGTAGGCCCTCCATTGTCAAGATGGTTGAAAGTCCCAGAGGTTGGACCCACAATGATCATTAAGTGATGGTATATCACAATGATAGAGAGATGTTAAGAACAGAACTACTAACTTATCTTATCCATCAGACTGTACAAAGGGATGAGGCCACAAGTGACTATGGTTTAGGTTGCGGAAGGATGGGGTTGTGTTATTTTGTAATAGGAAGCCGTCCTTGCAGTGTGCAAAAAGTGCCCTGGAAAGTGTTGCAAAAAGAAAGTCAGCCGTAATATAGGACGGTGGGCCTGCTCTTTGTAAGGACAATGCTGTTTTAATATTGCTTTTTTAATATTTGTGAATAGGTCACCGTAACGAATTCCAAACCCCTATACTACCACATAAAGAGACACACGTGCCACCCAATATGGCAACCAATGTCGAGGTTGTAATGGTTATTGATATCCACAGATGTGGTTAATATTACAGGGGTATTCAAGGACTTTCATACTGATGGCTCATCATTAGGATATGTCATCAATAGTAGAGATCCACCGATCCACTGACTGCAAGGCCTACTCCGCACCAGAACCAGCCACATATCTATCTATCTATCTATCTATCTATCTATCTATCTATCTATCTATCTATCTATCTATCTATCTATCTATCTATCTATCCATCCATCCATCTATCCATCCTAAATAGCCATCTCCTATATATCTATGTACCTATTTATCTGTCTATCTCATATCTGTTTAGCTATCCTAAATATCTATCTACCTAGCTATCTCATGTGTATACAGTCCTATGAAAAAGTTTGGGCACCCCTATTAATCTTAATCATTTTTAGTTCTAAATATTTTGGTATTTGCAACAGCCATTTCAGTTTGATATATCTAATAACTGATGGACACAGTAATATTTCAGGATTGAAATGAGGTTTATTGTACTAACAGAAAATGTGCAATATGCATTAAACCAAAATTTGACCGGTGCAAAAGTATGGGCACCTCAACAGAAAAGTGACATTAATATTTAGTAGATCCTCCTTTTGCAAAGATAACAGCCTCTAGTCGCTTCCTGTAGCTTTTAATCAGTTCCTGGATCCTGGATAAAGGTATTTTGGACAAACAATTCAAGTTCAGTTAAGTTAGATGGTCGCCGAGCATGGACAGCCCGCTTCAAATCATCCCACAGATGTTCAATGATATTCAGGTCTGGGGACTGGGATGGCCATTCCAGAACATTGTAATTGTTCCTCTGCATGAATGCCTGAGTTGATTTGGAGCAGTGTTTTGGATCATTGTCTTGCTGAAATATCCATCCCCGGCGTAACTTCAACTTCGTCACTGATTCTTGAACATTATTCTCAAGAATCTGCTGATACTGATTGGAATCCATGCGACTCTCAACTTTAACAAGATTCCCGATGCCGGCATTGGCCACACAGCCCCAAAGCATGATGGAACCTCCACCAAATTTTACAGTGGGTAGCATGTGTTTTTCTTGGAATGCTGTTTCTTTTTGGACGCCATGCATAACGCCTTTTTTTTATAACCAAACAACTCAATTTTTGTTTCCAAAATGAAGCTGGCTTCTCCAAATGTGCTTTTTCATACCTCAGGCAACTCTATTTGTGGCGTACGTGCAGAAACGGCTTCTTTCTCATCACTCTCCCATACAGCTTCTATTTGTGCAAAGTGCGCTGTATAGTTGACCGATGCACAGTGACACCATCTGCAGCAAGATGATGCTGCAGCTCTTTGGAGGTGGTCTGAGGATTGTCCTTGACTGTTCTCACCATTCTTCTTCTCTGCCTTTCTGATATTTTTCTTGGCCTGCCACTTCTGGGCTTAACAAGAACTGTCCCTGTGGTCTTCCATTTCCTTACTATGTTCCTCACAGTGGAAACTGACAGGTTAAATCTCTGAGACAACTTTTTGTATCCTTCCCCTGAACAACTATGTTGAACAATCTTTGTTTTCAGATCATTTGAGAGTTGTTTTGAGTAGCCCATGATGCCACTCTTCAGAGGAGATTCAAATAGGAGATCAACTTGCAATTGGCCACCTTAAATACCTTTTCTTATGATTGGATACATCTGGCTATGAAGTTCAAAGCTCACTGAGGTTACAAAACCAATTTTGTGCTTCAGTAAGTCAGTAAAAAGTAGTTAGGGGAATTCAAATCAATAAAATGATAAGGGTGCCCATACTTTTGCACCGGTCAAATTTTGGTTTAATGCATATTGCACATTTTCTGTTAGTACAATAAACCTCATTTCAATCCTGAAATATTACTGTGTCCATCAGTTATTAGATATATCAAACTGAAATGGCTGTTGCAAACACCAAAATATTTAGAACAAAAAATGATTAAGATTAATAGGGGTGCCCAAACTTTTTCATAGGACTGTATATCTACCCATTTATCTGTCAATCTATCTGTGCATTGCATATCTATGTAACTCCATCTATGTAATGTCTATCTACCTATCTCATATTTGTTTAGATATCCTCAATATCTATCTCCTATCTATTGCTCTATCTCGTATCTATCAATCTATATAGTATCTATCTATATATCTTACATCTATCTATCTATCTATCTATCTCAATCTTATATCTTTCTATCTGTCTATCGATATCTCATACAGTGGCGAAACGAGGAATGATGGCGAACATTTTCAGACCCCAGAGTATAATAATTGGAGACCCAGGGGACGATACAAACATAAAAAACACTGTTACTTGTTACACTATCTCCCCAGCTCCAACACACTCCCCGCTGAGATCAGCCATCTTCAATGATGGAAGAGATGTCACTTGATCCGGGCATAAGGATGCAAGCCCGGCCGATGTGATGTTTGTGATGTCACCAGGTATGCCCAAAGCCTGCCGGAGCCCAGAGGGGGTAAGTAACAGTGTTTTTTTTTATGTTCCCTCACCTCTTCTGGGCCTCCAATCATTATACTCGGGAGTCTGAAAAGACCCCGGAGTACAACGATATCGGCGTTTGTGTGGTTCGCGGGTCCGCGGCCTTACTTACTGATCCCAGCTCCTGCTCACAGTCAACTCTGCAGAAGGGGAAGCACCGGCGGCCGTCAGCAGGAGCCAAGATCAGTAAGTAAATAGGGCACTGGAGTTACTCCAGCAGGTAATGGCCTATTAAAAAAAAAATAAAAATCCGCAGCAGTAGCAGCTGACGCCAGGCCCCTTATTGTCCCGGGCCCTGTGGCAGCCGCTACTGCGGCTACCCTGGTAGTTACGCCCCTGATCTCATATCGCTCTCTCCATAAACATTCATAATTGTAATGAGGCTAGGTGACAAAGTTCTACGGAAGCTTTAATCATGACTATATTGTCACCCAGCTTTCTCAGAAACAGATACAACGAAAAGAAGGAAAAGAAATATAGCAGCCCACAAACAAGTTATCCCCCCCCCCCCCTCCCTTCTGAAGTAGTAATGGGCACCACACAGACTGGTTTTCCTCTTAATCTCATGGTTTTGACTACATGATTATGTCAACACAAAGCATCTACAGGACATAAAGTATTTGTGGAATTCTGTGGGAAGAAGCCACCAAACACAATACACAAGACGCTTTATTCTGAGGGATTCACAAGACAAGTGTGAAGCAACTGCTCATGGAAAGGGGTGCATTTAGCATTAACAACATCTTGGTGTATATACAGCCTCAATATTTGTGTCTCCTAGGGTCAGGAAAGAAATATCTGCAGAAAGCTCTAGAGATGCTCTCCTCTAAACACAAGACTGCTGACTGCGCAAGACTCCGAATAGTCACTCACACGTGTAAATATACAGTGATCTGACAGGAGGGAAAATAACAAGCAGCTCCAGAATAAATAGATCAGGAGGGTCTCCATATCCTTGTATACATGTATTCTTATTATGATAGATAGATAGATAGATAGATAGATAGATAGATAGATAGATAGATAGATAGATAGATAGATAGATAGATACTGTAGATACATATGAGGTTGATAGGTAGACAGAGAGTCAGGTAGATCGAAAGACAGATTATTATTATTATTGTTATTATTATTATTATTATTGGATTGGATAGAAAGATATATACAATATTAGATAGATAGATAGATAGATATAAGAGAGATAGATAGATAGATAGATAGATAGATAGATAGATAGATACTGTAGATACATATGAGGTTGATAGGTAGACAGAGCGTCAGGTAGATTGAAAGACAGATATTGGATTAGATAGATAGATGGCTACACTGGAGATGCAGCCGAGCTGAGCGCATGGCCAGCACTGCTACACCGGAGATATGAACCCTGCTGCACACTCAGCTCTGTTGCATCTTAGCAGAGCTGAGTGTGCAGCAGGGTTCAGCGCACACTCAGCTCTGCTACATCTCCGGTGTAGCAGTGCTGGCCGTGCGCTCAGCTCGGCTGCATCTCCGGTGTAACTGAGCTTAACGCACGGCCAGCACTGCTACATCTCGGCATAGGAATGCATTGACCAGCGTTGATTGGCCGAATGTCATACAGAGTACAGCACTCGGCCAATCAACACTGGTTCTGCCGGAGGAGGCGGGGTCTAAGATCGGTCCACAGAAGTCTCCATTCAGGTCCGATCTTAGACTCCGCCTCCTCACAGACGAGCCTCCGGCAGAACCAGCGTTGATTGGCCGAATGCTGTATTCTGTATGGCATTCGGCCAATCAACGCTGGTCAATGTATTCCTATGGGAAAAGTCAGCTCCCGCGTATCGCAAGCTGACAGGGATCCCGACCAGATAGAGCCCCAAAGAGCTGGGTGAGTGACATTTCCACCTAAATAAAGGTAATCCCTAGCTAACCCTGCCTGTACATCTGTCCCTGTCTCACAGTCACATAGTTCACAGTCTCATATGAACCAAATATTAAATCTACTATTCGTATAAATAGGAGGTCACCTGATTTAGCCAGCCAATTATTTTTTCCGATTTTTTATTCGATGCCTCCGTTGTCGTAGTTCCTGTCCCACCTCCCCTGCGCAGTTATTGGTGCAAAAAAAGCGCCAGGGAAGGTGGGAGGGGAATCGAATTTTTAGTGAGTTTGCCACCTGGTGTTCGACTGCAAACATCTCGAACAGCCAGATATCCGATCGAACATGTACTCGATCGAACACTGTTCGCTCATCTCTAATAGATACTAATATAGTATTTTGCTGCCTCCAGCATCAAACCAGATGATATTTTCATAATAAAATCACTTTAGTTACAATTCTCAATGTTTCATCTTCTGCTGCTGTAAATATAAATATTTTATGCGTCTATTGACCCAAATAGCAGGTAGATCTGTCAAACATTTACATAATGTGTAACATGGGAACATTTGAGTTAGCCACAAATAGGACACTGGTACTGACAAAGATGCCAAGAAAAGTTACCAATAACATGTAGGACAGTGGTCGGCAACCCAACAAAGAACTTCAGGGCTACAAATTCCAACTTCTCCAAACACAACTTTCTTTCATCTGCTTGTATATACACTCACCGGCCACTTTATTAGGTACACCTGTCCAACTGCTCGTTAACACTTAATTTCTAATCAGCCAATCACATGGCGGCAACTCAGTGCATTTAGGCATGTAGACATGGTCAAGACAATCTCCTGCAGTTCAAACCGAGCATCAGTATGGGGAAGAAAGGTGATTTGAGTGCCTTTGAACGTGGCATGGTTGTTGGTGCCAGAAGGGCTGGTCTGAGTATTTCAGAAACTGCTGATCTACTGGGATTTTCACGCACAACCATCTCTAGGGTTTACAGAGAATGGTCCGAAAAAGAAAAAACATCCAGTGAGCGGCAGTTCTGTGGGCGGAAATGCGTTGTTGATGCCAGAGGTCAGAGGAGAATGGCCAGACTGGTTCGAGCTGATAGAAAGGCAACAGTGACTCAAATAGCCACCCGTTACAACCAAGGTAGCCAGAAGAGCATCTCTGAACGCCGCACAGTACGTCGAACTTTGAGGCAGATGGGCTACAGCAGCAGAAGACCACACCGGGTGCCACTCCTTTCAGCTAAGAACAGGAAACTGAGGCTACAATTTGCACAAGCTCATCGAAATTGGACAATTGAAGATTGGAAAAACGTTGCCTGGTCTGATGAGTCTCGATTTCTGCTGCGACATTCGGATGGTAGGGTCAGAATTTGGCGTCAACAACATGAAAGCATGGATCCATCCTGCCTTGTATCGGTAACGGTTCAGGCTGGTGGTGGTGGTGTCATGGTGTGGGGAATATTTTCTTGGCGCTCTTTGGGCCCCTTGGTACCAATTGAGCATCGTTGCAACGCCAAAGCCTACCTGAGTATTGTTGCTGACCATGTCCATCCCTTTATGACCACAATGTACCCAACATCTGATGGCTACTTTCAGCAGGATAATGCAATGCCATGTCATAAAGCTGGAATCATCTCAGACTGGTTTCTTGAACATGACAATGAGTTCACTGTACTCCAATGGCCTCCACAGTCACCAGATCTCAATCCAATAGAGGAGCATCTTTGGGATGTGGTGGAACGGGAGATTCGCATCATGGATGTGCAGCCGACAAATCTGCGGCAACTGTGTGATGCCATCATGTCAATATGGACCAAAATCTCTGAGGAATGCTTCCAGCACCTTGTTGAATCTATGCCACGAAGAATTGAGGCAGTTCTGAAGGCAAAAGGGGGTCCAACCCGTTACTAGCATGGTGTACCTAATAAAGTGGCCGGTGAGTGTAGATTATATCAGATAGCTGCCAAGTTGTGACTCTAACCTTACCTTACATTACAGAAAAAGGTTACTTTGTATATACATTGGGATATATTCATTTAGAATGGTGTTTTATATGTTTATCTCTCTTATATCTGGTTTTGTAATCTCCCTCAGCGAGACTCTGGAGTAGATTGTAAGAAAATTGCTGTAAGTAATCTTGAAGGCCGCCCCTCTTCACTCAGCGCTGTCCAAGCTAAGGCTGAGGCCCCACGTTGCGGAAACACAGCTTTTTTTGTTGCAGATTTTGTTAGAAGTATAAGAACTTCCTATATATCTCCTATTCCTTTGTAGACATTCTTGGCTATGGCTCAAAAAAAAAAAAAACAGCAAAATCTGCAACAAAAAAAGCCGCGTTTTTGCCACATGGGGCCTAAAACAGGGATAAATAGGTGCAAATTTGAATGCAAATAATGACGTGTTCAGTGCACATGTTGTTTAATGTTTGTACCCCTGAATGTATGTACTAATTCTGAGTTGCAGACTGCCACAATTCTGCTGGTTACTATTTGACGTCCTGTGGTCAGCCACATCTATAACACCATAGCCGAGCTGCTGTGATGTAGGGACGGGTTAGTTTCTTATATATAGATTACTGTAGGGTGTTTGTGTAAAGAGGACACTTCAGAAAAGACAAATCACTAGAGCAAGGTCTGTGCTGACATGAAGCTAGACGAAAATGTTTGAAGATTTCAGCTCTGAAGCCTTGTCATTGTAATGGCACCACATATAAAGCATATGCTGACTCCAGTGTATACAGCATCCGAGTTCCAGACACAAACATGACTGTATTAAAGCATTTATGGTACAGAACCAGTATACAACACCATTTCCAGTCATCACCAGGTGGCACATTGTTGCAAAACTACAACTCCCATCATGCCTCCAAGCCTCAGCGAGTGAGTGAGGACACCAGTCAGCAGTCTCTTACTAGGAGCTGTACTCAGGTGAACCCACATGGCAGGAGATATACTATTGAGCCTGCTAGTAAAGAGCTGCTCTGCCATTGGCTTATAGACGGCACATGACTCTCTGATTTCTTATGCATTAAATGCAGCTTCAACACCATACTAGCCACATATGCTGCAGTCACACTGATCTGGAGGCTCTGCATCACATCTGCTCTGTGCAGAACATTAGGCTCTTCATGTGAGGTTCTGCAGCAGCTGCATTACATTACGTGCACTGATATTCACACTGATGCTGATACCTAGCCATTACTTTATATTGTGCATACTCACTGAGCCACTAATGTGAGGAATGAGGTTCTGCATCAGGAGCTGTGGGCTGTGCATAACCTATATGCTATACTCTGTAGGAAAGAGGTTCTGCGTCAGCTGTGCATAATGTATGCCACTCTGGAGAAATGACGTTCTGCATCAGCTGTGGCTATGCTATGTCGAAATGATGTTCTGCATTAGCTATGGTATGTGCACAACACTATGCTATGCCTTGTAGACATGACTGAGGTTCTGCATCAGCTGCGGTCTGTGCATGGCCAATGCTATTATCTGTAGTAATGAGCTTCTGCATTAGTTGTGGCTATACATTGTAAAAATGAGGTTCTGCATCAGCCATGGCTAGGAGATCCAGAATAAGCCATGGTATGTGCAGAACACTATGTCATGCCTTATACACATGAGGTTCTGCATCAGCTGTGCTCTGTTACTAACAGGGAGCTTCCATATAGGAAAGAGGTTCTGCATCAGCTGCATTCTGTTACTAACAGGGAGCTTCCATATAGGAAAGAGGTTCTGCATCAGCTGTGTTCTATTACTAACAGCTGCCATGTAGGAATGAGGTTATGCATCAGCTGTGGCCCTTGCAGAAAATTATATTAATCAATATAAATACCTGACATCCCCTACTCAGCCTCAATTCTCTTACCCTGCACCTATCAGGTTCTGCATCAGCTGTGATCTGTGTACCATCTATACTATGAATGAGGTTCTGCATCAGCTGTGGTCTGTGTACAAGCTATGCTATTCCTTTTACAAATGATGTTCTGCATCAGCTGTGGCCCTTGCAGTAAATGACATGTATATAAATCAGTACAATCTCTGACATCCCCCATTCAGTCTCTTTACTTGTTCCTTGCAGCCACGAGGTTCTGCATCAGCTGCGGTCTGTACATAATCTATACTTTGCCTTTTATAACTCAGGTTCTGCATCAGCTGTGGCAGTGAGGTTCTGCAGTAACTGTGGACCTTGCAGTAAATGACATGTGTATAAATCAATACATCCCCTGCCATCCCCTACTCAGCCTCTATTCTCCCCTCTTGCACCTCTGAGGTTCTGCATCAGCTGCGGTCCCGTGCACCCCCCCTCCTCCCCATCATTCCTGCAGGCAGAAGTTCTTACTTGCAGGCTGCAGTGCGCCGCTGTCATCCTTACACTGGAGCCGCTGTCCGTGCACTGCACTCCCCGGGGCCGGCACTGCACTCCTCTGCTCTGCCGCTCCTGCGCTTCATTGCCGGCCACTAGTACTCAGGCAGACACAGAAACAATCCTCCATGTGCTGGATGCCAGAGCTGAGCCGGGGGTGCCCTCCAATGATGGGGAATGCCCAGCCTGGTGTCACACTGCAATCCTCATCCCCACTGTACAGGAGGTGTGTGTGTGTCACTGCTGGAGGGCCAAGTCACAGGCTGCAGCCTATCCCCACACACTGGATGGGAGTAGCCTCCTGCATGTGTCATTGGCTTCCTTCTACTGTACATGTCAGTCAAGTCCATGAATGGGAAGAAGAGCCTCCTCCTCCTCCTCCTCCTCCTCCTCCAGCTCTGCATCATCTCAGACCTTGCTCTTTACAAGCTGAAGTTACAGCCTGATCCGCCTGTAGAGTTTAGTACAATCATTGATTGGGATAGATAGATAGATAGATAGATAGATAGATAGATAGATAGATAGATAGATAGATAGATAGGATATAGATAGATAGATATAGTAGATAGATAGATAGATAGATAGATAGATAGATAGATAGATAGATAGATAGATAGATAGATAGATAGATAGATAGGAGATATATAAATAGATATATACTTAAGCGGAATAGAAGTAGATAGATATACATGAGATATATAGTAGAGTAGATTGATAGATAAATGGATAGATAGAAAGATAGATAAGAGGTATATAAGAAGATAGATGATAGATAGGAGGTATATAAGTAGATAGATAGATAGTATATAAGTAGATAGATAGCAGGTGTGTAAGTAGATAGAAAGGAGATATACAGTATGATAGAAGGATAGATAGTATGTAAATAGGTGATCAATATGAGATAAACAGTATAATAGATAGAAAGATAGATAGATAGATAGATAGATAGATAGGAGATAGATAGATAGATAGATAGGAGAGATAGATAGAAGATAGATAGATAGATAGATAGGAGATAGATAGATAGATAGATAGATAGATAGATAGATAGATAGGAGAGATAGATAGAAGATAGATAGATAGATAGATAGATAGATATGAGATAGATAGATAGGAGATAGATAGATAGATAGATAGATAGGAGATAGATAGATAGATAGATAGATAGATAGATAGATAGATAGATAGATAGATAGATAGGAGAGATAGATAGAAGATAGATAGATAGATAGATAGATAGATAGATAGATAGATAGATAGAAGATAGATATATAGATAGATAGGAGATAGATAGATAGGAGATAGATAGATAGATAGAAGATAGATAGATAGATAGATAGATAGATAGATAGATAGATAGATAGGAGAGATAGATAGATAGATAGATAGGAGAGATAGATAGATAGATAGATAGATAGATAGATAGATAGATAGATAGATAGATAGGAGAGATAGATAGAAGATAGATAGATAGATAGATAGATAGATAGATAGATAGATAGGAGATATAAAACAGATGATAATAAGGTATGAGATATACATTATAATAGAAAAATAGATAACTAGACGGAAGGATAGATATGATGTATATAAATAGATGATAATAAAATATGAGATACACATAATAGATAGAAGGATTCATAACTAGATCGATGAATGCTATATAGAGCTATATGGGATAGATATGATATGAACGGGATAGATATGAGATAACTAAACACAACCATAACGCGAGCATTGAAATATGATGTGTGTATATATATATATATATATATATATATATATATATATATATAATTTTTTCTAGTTAGACATTTTTAATATATAACAAACAGATTAGAGATGAGCAAGTAGTATTCGATCAAATACCTTCCCTGCATAGTTATTGGTATAAAAAAGCGTCAGGGAAGGTGGGAGGGGCATAGAATGTTTACTGCGTTTGCCGCGTGGTATGCGACCAATTACACCAATAACTATGCAGGGGAGGTATTCGATCAAATATAACTTGCTCATTTCTAAAACAGATAAATATAAGGTTATGTAGATGATAGATTTATAAAAATATATGAAGAATGAAAGAATTAAATCGATAAGAGCTATATAAGTAAGGATTGGATAGATAGATAGATAGATAGATAGATAGATAGATAGATAGAAGGATAGACATATAAGTAGAAGATATGACATAGATAGATAGGAAATTGATGAGCTATGAAAGACATTGCTATGAGATATAGTAATAGATAGACAAGAGCAGCAGTGGATAAGTAAGTCATGTAGTCACGTCCTAAGACCACCAGCTGCTTGGTCACTTCAATAGAAAACCTAAAAATCAGGTCAGCACTGTAGTTGTAGGTAGGCGAAGAGAAAAGTGGAGGTCCAGGAAAGATACTAGAGGGTCAGAGCACACAGGGGGTCGGGGATCTGTTTAGTGTCTCATTTGTCCCTGACCTCTATAGAACTACATATTAGCTAGTGAAAGGAGACATACAGTGAAATCTCTCTATAAAACCAATTTTTCATGCAGTTTTGGGAGTTGCCTGAAAGAGGTTTAATAAGGTGATATACTTATTGCTACAAATTAAGATATTCATAAAGTTTTCATTTTCTACATTCTGTCTAGTTCTCTCTCCTGCAGTCCAATCTGTACCACAATCTGCTTCTATGACTTGTAGAATATATCTGAGGATTCTCACAGAGTTGTGACCTCTAGAGGCAGACTGTTGTCATTACAAAGACTTGTCTTGCAGGGACATAAAATAAATGGGGTGTGCAGATTTTATTGGATCATGTGCAGCGTTGTGTTTATAATATTAATAAATTACATAATGCAGTAAAAAGACGCATTGACAAACAGATAAAACACAGCGGCAGCGAGCGGGTTCAGCAGTAAAGTCCTGGTTTGCTGGTCTTGAATTGCCACAATGATGTCTTTGAAGAAGTGATCAGATATCTTATGCCAAGCAGATTTCCTTGTGAAAGCTCACAGTGTTTTACATCAAAAGTGAGAGCATTTGTCAGGGCTGCACCTATAGGATGTATGGAGGAGGTATATTATTCCTGTACTGTGACATCACTGTGTGTATTATCCTGTACTGTGACATCACTGTGTGTATTATCTCTGTACTGTGACATCACTGTGTGTATTATCTCTGTACTGTGACATCACTGTGTGTATTATCCCTGTACTGTGACATCACTGTGTGTATTATCCTGTACTGTGACATTACTGTGTATATTATCTCTGTACTGTGACATCACTGTGTGTATTATCTCTGTACTGTGACATCACTGTGTGTATTATCCCTGTACTGTGACATCACTGTGTGTATTATCCCTGTACTGTGACATCACTGTGTGTATTATCTCTGTACTGTGACATCACTGTGTGTATTATCTCTGTACTGTGACATCACTGTGTGTATTATCTCTGTACTGTGACATCACTGTGTGTATTATCCCTGTACTGTGACATCACTGTGTGTATTATCCCTGTACTGTGACATCACTGTGTGTATTATCTCTGTACTGTGACATCACTGTGTGTATTATCTCTGTACTGTGACATCACTGTGTGTATTATCTCTGTACTGTGACATCACTGTGTGTATTATCCCTGTACTGTGACATCACTGTGTGTATTATCCCTGTACTGTGACATCACTGTGTGTATTATCCTGTACTGTGACATCACTGTGTGTATTATCTCTGTACTGTGACATCACTGTGTGTATTATCCTGTACTGTGACATCACTGTGTGTATTATCCTTGTACTGTGACATCACTGTGTGTATTATCTCTGTACTGTGACATCACTGTGTGTATTGTCCTGTACTGTGACATCACTGTGTGTATTATCCCTGTACTGTGACATCACTGTGTGTATTATCCCTGTACTGTGACATCACTGTGTGTATTATCTCTGTACTGTGACATCACTGTGTGTATTATCCCTGTACTGTGACATCACTGTGTGTATTATCTCTGTACTGTGACATCACTGTGTGTATTATCCCTGTACTGTGACATCACTGTGTGCATTATCCTGTACTGTGACATCACTGTGTGTATTATCTCTGTACTGTGACATCACTGTGTGTATTATCTCTGTACTGTGACATCACTGTGTGTATTATCCTGTACTGTGACATCACTGTGTGTATTATCCTTGTACTGTGACATCACTGTGTGTATTATCTCTGTACTGTGACATCACTGTGTGTATTGTCCTGTACTGTGACATCCCTGTGTGTATTATCCCTGTACTGTGACATCACTGTGTGTATTATCTCTGTACTGTGACATCCCTGTGTGTATTATCTCTGTACTGTGACATCACTGTGTGTATTATCTCTGTACTGTGACATCACTGTGTGTATTATCTCTGTACTGTGACATCACTGTGTGTATTACCCCTGTACTGTGACATCACTGTGTGTATTATCCTGTACTGTGACATCACTGTGTGTATTATCCCTGTACTCTGACATCACTGTGTGTATTATCACTGTGCTGTGACATCACTGTGTGTATTATCCCTGTACTGTGACATCACTGTGTGTATTATCTCTGTACTGTGACATCACTGTGTGTATTATCCCTGTACTGTGACATCTCTGTGTGTATTATCCCTGTATTGTGACATCACTGTGTGTATTATCTCTGTACTGTGACATCACTGTGTGTATTATCCTGTACTGTGACATCACTGTGTGTATTATCTCTGTACTGTGACATCACTGTGTGTATTATCCCTGTACTGTGACATCTCTGTGTGTATTATCCCTGTATTGTGACATCACTGTGTGTATTATCTCTGTACTGTGACATCACTGTGTGTATTATCCTGTACTGTGACATCACTGTGTGTATTATCCCTGTACTGTGACATCACTGTGTGTATTATCCTGTACTGTGACATCACTGTGTGTATTATCCCTGTACTGTGACATCACTGTGTTGGCTGCAGGAAGCCAGAATTTTATGTTGTATCACTATAGAACAGGGTAAGTCTGTAACAGAAAACATTACTCCTAACGCTACAAAGTTATCTGTGGATGATAAATCTTAATGCTGTCTTCAACTCTTTTTGTATATCCAGTAGAGTATGGAGGTCTGACTTGCACTTTTCTTCACTAAGTGTATCGGTCAGAGAGAAACAGTGAGCAATGATATTATTGTCTAGTTGGCAGCTTGCTGACAGTATCTTGCTCGACTTTAGAAACTGAGAGCAGGGAGGTACATCAGTCTACCCCAGCCATGGCCTAACATGACGGCTGCAAGAGACCTCAGAAATGAAATGGTAATTCTTGAAAATTTCACAACGTGACAGCTCATACATGCTTATCGGTTGTATTTTTCTGCTGTTGATTTAACGGTTAATGGAGCAGTGCACCAGAATTAACCTTTTGAGCAATCCACTGTGATCTCTTATTAATACCTATGAATGTTTCATGATACACAACCTTGTTATGTAATAGAGACCATGGACAGAAAAAAAAGTCAACCTCGATTGCACGATTTCCTGTCAGTAAACAGGATACTGGGAGTTTTGCCGTTTCGCCACAAGTTGTGTAAGGATCGCTGTCTGCTACTTGTCAGCAGGTTTCAGATATTCTTCTTCTGCAAAAGAAAAAACAACAAAAATTTGCAAATTTTATAATATTATAATCTTATGGGAAGATGATGCACACAATATAATATGTCCTTTACTTAGCCGGCTGTCCTGCTGATTGTGACTGATCCCGCAGCCGAAGAACATATTTTGTGGAAAACTGCAAGACAAGTGGTTTTCCAAGACTTATATTGACAGCCTATCCTTGGGATTGACCCTCAATATGTGATTGGTGTGGTCTGGTTTTAAAGGAAGGTAAAAAATATTGGGGATGAACCATGCGCTGGTGATCATTTCAAATCCTTTATTGGTAGATTTGGTAAAATGGCGAAGCGTTTTGACACCTAGACTGGTGTCTTCATCAGTCCAACCTAGTGAACAAGAGAACAAATGGCTGTGGTTTGACAATTGGTGTGATCTGATTCCCGGACCAACCTGCGTCCCGGGTCATGTGATGTCTGACGTCATTGAAGATAGACTACTTCGGAGGCCGACAGCGTAGGAGATGGGAGATGGGTGAATAACAGAGTTTTTTATATATGTTTTTGTCCCCCTGGGTCTCCAGAGTATAATAATTGTTTATGGGTGTCCACAGTGGGACATAATATTGTGTGCAGGAGCCACTATGGGGTATAATATTGTGTACAGGGGTCACTAAGGGACATAATACTGTGTGCAGGGGCCACTATGGGGGATAATACTGTGTGCAGGGGCCACTATGGGGGATAATACTGTGTGCAGGGGCCACTATGGGGGATAATACTGTGTGCAGGGGCCACTATGGGGGATAATACTGTGTGCAGGGACCACTATGGGGGATAATACTGTGTGCAGGGGCCACTATGGGGGATAATACTGTGTGCAGGGGCCACTATGGGGTATAATACTGTGTGCAGGGGCCACTATGGGGGATAATACTGTGTGCAGGGGCCACTATGGGGGATAATACTGTGTGCAGGGGCCACTATGGGGGATAATACTGTGTGCAGGGGCCACTATGGGGGATAATACTGTGTGCAGGGGCCACTATGGAGGATAATACTGTGTGCAGGAGCCACTATGGGGTATAATACTGTGTGCAGGGGCCACTATGGGGGATAATACTGTGTGCAGGGGCCACTATGGGGGATAATACTGTGTGCAGGGGCCAGTATGGGGGATAATACTGTGTGCAGGGGCCACTATGGGGTATAATACTGTGTGCAGGGGCCACTATGGGGGATAATACTGTGTACAGGGGCCACTGTGGGGGATAATACTGTGTGCAGGGGCCACTATGGGGTATAATACTGTGTGCAGGGGCCACTATGGGGGATAATACTGTGTGCAGGGGCCACTATGGGGGATAATACTGTGTGCAGGGGCCACTATGGGGGATAATACTGTGTGCAGGGGCCACTATGGGGGATAATACTGTGTGCAGGGGCCACTAAGGGATATAATACTGTGTGCAGGGGTCACTATGGGGCATAATAGAGTGTGCAGGAATGCGTAGGATGGGGTCGGTCGAGGTCTTCGGTGTCGGTCGGGAGGGGGGGGGGCATGTCAAAAGTTTGCCACGGTGCCCCGTCATTCCTACTTACGCCACTGCCTATGGTAATTGCTGCCACATTTTTATCATGCATTTTATTTGCATGATACCTTACGGGTTGAGGACTATACGACTGACCATTGCAGGCTAGATTCTGATCACATCATCTCCCTGGGAGTCCAGTGCACCAAATACCCAAAGGAAGTATACACATAGTATACAAATCATATGGGCATGGATTATACTGATAGAATAAACACCGCCTGGATTTACCTCTGAAAAGCGTTTGTAAAATCCCAGCAGGTAAAGCCTCAGCCCTCATCATTGCTCTGTGTGACTTGTAATAATAAACATCAGTCTCTGCAGGCTGCATTGAATATTACATCTTTATAAACCAAACTTTCTGGCAAGTGCACATTGTGAATGTTGTTATTTCAAGACTTTCCAGCTGGACGAAATGGAAAAAAAATAGACAAGCGAGTTGCTAGGTAACAGAACACCAGGGAATAGCGCTTGTTTCCCTGTCCCTAAATTACTCTAAATCCTGTCATCTAAATCCTACAGGGAAGTTTGTCCTGTCCTATAGGCATGGCTACATCTTTCCTAGGAGGTCTCTTCTGAACAAGTTATAATATGGAAAACAAACTGCATCTTCAGGAAGGTATGTGCTGGAGTCACCCCCTCTGGTTTGGAGGTACTGTAAATACATTATCTGAAATTCCCTTAAAGGGAATGTCACCAGAACCAGCATATCACCCCAGCCCTGCAGATAGATAGGTTACTGTCACCAGACCCAGCATATCACCCCAGCCCTGCAGATAGATAGGTTACTGTCACCAGACCCAGCATATCACCCCAGCCCTGCAGATAGATAGGTTACTGTCACCAGAGCCAGCATATCACCCCAGCCCTGCAGATAGATAGGTTACTGTCACCAGAACCAGCATATCACCCCAGCCCTGCAGATAGATGGGTTACTGTCACCAGAACCAGCATATCACCCCAGCCCTGCAGATAGATAGGTTAGTGTCACCAGAGCCAGCATATCACCCCAGCCCTGCAGATAGATAGGTTAGTGTCACCAGAGCCAGCATATCACCCCAGCCCTGCAGATAGATAGGTTAGTGTCACCAGAACCAGCATATCACCCCAGCCCTGCAGATAGATAGGTTAGTGTCACCAGTACCAGCATATCACCCCAGCCCTGCAGATAGATAGGTTACTGTCACCTGAACCAGCATATCACCCCAGCCCTGCAGATAGATAGGTTAGTGTCACCAGACCCAGCATATCACCCCAGCCCTGCAGATAGATAGGTTAGTGTCACCAGACCCAGCATATCACCCCAGTCCTGCAGATAGATAGGTTACTGTCACCTGAACCAGCATATCACCCCAGCCCTGCAGATAGATAGGTTAGTGTCACCAGACCCAGCATATCACCCCAGCCCTGCAGATAGATAGGTTACTGTCACCAGACCCAGCATATCATCCCAGCCCTGCAGATAGATAGGTTAGTGTCACCAGAACCAGCATATCACCCCAGCCCTGCAGATAGATAGGTTACTGTCACCAGTACCAGCATATCACCCCAGCCCTGCAGATAGATAGGTTACTGTCACCAGAACCAGCATATCACCCCAGCCCTGCAGATAGATAGGTTAGTGTCACCAGACCCAGCATATCACCCCAGCCCTGCAGATAGATAGGTTACTGTCACCAGAACCAGCATATCACCCCAGCCCTGCAGATAGATAGGTTACTGTCACCAGAACCAGCATATCACCCCAGCCCTGCAGATAGATAGGTTAGTATCACCAGACCCAGCATATCACCCCAGCCCTGCAGATAGATAGGTTACTGTCACCAGAACCAGCATATCACCCCAGCCCTGCAGATAGATAGGATAGTGTCACCAGAACCGAGCATAATAACCTACTAAACTAATAGTGGACTAAAGCATGTTTTGACTCTGGAACTACACAGATTGGGGGGCCCAGTTCGCTGTTAAACCGCACCCTCATACAGAGACTTTCTGTAACCACCAAACCACTTACATTTTCTTAAGACTGTTCTGTATACATTATGCATGCTGCCTCTGTGAATAAAAGCCCCAATTGGTATATATGCTGTTTCCTCCTCATTACATGCGCCATTCTTGAGTGGGGCCCCAGATATACCAATCATTGGGCCCAACCTATCTATTTCCAGGGCTGGGTTGATATGCTGGATTCTGGTGACTTTAAGGTCTGACCCCCTTACATGCATATATGTGTGCTCTAATTGTAAACCCCTTTAAGAGTAAGAGATGCATCAGCTCCATTGCACTACTAACATCTATTGTAAATATATGGTGTCTATTGAATACAATGAGACCCCTATTAACTTTAATAGCGTCATTAATGTCATAGGTCAAATACCTAAATTAATTCAATGTAAACTGTAGCCCGTGTTTCAGACACATCACTATATACATCACGAGGGTGTTGAATCCTCTGTACCCCTGTACCGTGCACATTCAGACACGTTTTCCCAGGTCAGCAGTATTATCTTATACATAGGAGAAGGCATGATCCTTAGTTGTACATTGCACTGCCTGGTAATGGTTTCTTTGCCTGAGGAAATGCATCACAATGACTTACTGTAATATAATGGGAAACACTCCGCACCAAGTTGTTGACACCTGACATATGATATGACGCCCTCCGGGAAATAGTGGCTGAGCAATTGACAGCAATATAGTTTATATTTCATATTTATTGATCAAAATTTTGATTGAAAACATGTTTTCTTAAAGGGATTTTCAATTCTGTTTTGTTTTCTTTTAAATTGATACGTTATATATTGACGAGGGAATCATGCCGTTTCCTAATATACATGTATTTAAAGGGGTGCGCCACTCTAAAAATAATCTAAATTGACAATAATAAGTTTGCACCCTCTGAATCTGTAAACTGTCCCCTACTTCTAGGTAACGTACACACTGTAGATTATCAAGAAGTGAGAGGCAGATGAAAGATAGCTGTAAGATCTACAGAAGGATTGTTTGTTGTCTGTAGCATGGAGAAAACTGGAGAATATATAGAATATTTTACAGTATTTGCAAACTTGTCTAAAGTGGTTGTAAAGATAGGCACAAACTTCCCAAATAGAAAAAAATATATATACATTCTTTGACTTTTTTTTTCCATATGTGATACATAAGAAAAGTGTAACTTAAACCCAGCGGAAATGGTAGAGGAATTGATAAGACAGATCCATTCTCTTGCAGGACCCAAAGTCCTTGTAGAACTTTGTTCCTGCTATTTTGACTGCTGCACTAAAAATTGATGGCTCCATCGATGGACAGACAGACTCTCGGCTGCATGTTTGCGTCTGGTCTTGATGGACCTAATGCATTACTGATGTTTTCTTGCAATTAGTTTGGATCCCATAGAAATCAATGGCATCCTTCAATCGATCTGTCAGCGACACAACAAGGTCAATAAAATGTTAAAGGGTTTTCTTGTTTGGGAGACTCATTCGAATGGCCTACTATGTAATTGTGAGGTGGGGACCACCTATCAGGCCCTTTATCTAGTACAGTGCCTACAAGGACTCTTCTTCTCACCGTCCATTCATTTTATTGAGATGCGTGCAATACCTAACTTCCCCTGTGGGGGTGCTGTTGCAATGAACTTTACTACTTGTGGTCTGGTTTGCCTACTGGTTTCAGCTGATCGCTAGAGGTCCAAGCTGTAGGACACCCTTTGATCAGCTTATTTTTAAGGGGTGTAATCAGTTTTTATTAAATTTTTCATAAAAACGGAGTAAATGCACAATACAGAATACAGGCAATGGTGTGAATATCATGACCTCGTGGACATGCAAGTCCAAAAACAGGCAAGGAAGGAGAGGAACAAGGGTAAGAGAAAGAGGGAGGGGAGAGATGAGTAGACACTGGGGGACACACAGAAAGGGGTACGGTGAAAGTTTTCAAAGTTTAAATATTGATACATAATAAGTTCTATGTCTCCATGGTAACAGACTACAAAGAAAACCCATTTGTAGTCTGATTTTATACTCATGCTCCCCTTCATCTGTCCCCCTACCTCTAGATAACCTACATATAGTATAACACCCTTTGTTCAGCTTCATTTTAAGGGTCCTTTTTAATAAAAGCAATGACCTATTTAAGACCATCAGGCTCTGCAGCAGCAGTCTGCATTCTGCTAATAGATCTGTAGGACAAGCCCAGTAAAGGCATCATTGCTTTACATTCAGATCCAAATGAGGAATTTCATGTCTATAGATCTACGCCTTCTCGCTGCCTCCCAAATTGCTGTCCCCAGTGCTTTGCTCCTTCATGAGATAATGTCTACAAAGTGAAGACAAGAAAATAGACTCTGTTGTCATTAGGGAGGATCTGCTTCCTTGGATTTTCAGTGCTGTAAGCAAGTGATTGATGACCAGCACTAGAAAACAAGCAATAAACCCAATGCCAAAGATTTTAACTCTTCTGACCATGTCGTAGGATGGTTAAATATATAACTCAGGCAAGTGGCTAAATGGATCCAGAGGTAACAGTCCCACCCGGACACTGGGCTGAAGCAACCAAAAGTTGCAAATTTCATTGATCCATACATCACCCACGTATGCGAGTAGGCTTAAAACCTGTTCCTTGCAGATACCATTGTCTTACTGTACTAGAATAGACATTGTGTTGTCACACTACATACAGTGATGTCACAGTACAGGGATAATACACACAGTGATGTCACAGTACAGGGATAATACACACAGTGATGTCACAGTACAGGGATAATACACACAGTGATGTCACAGTACAGAGATAATACACACAGTGATGTCACAGTACAGGGATAATGTCCACTATGACATCATTGCCCAGTGATAATGCACAGATAAAGGATCACTGTGTACACTATGATATTACAGTATATGAATAAAGTAATTATACTGGAGTCACATGCAGGCATTATGATACACATCCCCTTCCATAGTTGTCACTATTGCACCTTAGGTCTCGATGAAAAAGCACCCCCTTAGCAAAGCTGTTCCAGTTGCAGAAGTTCTATATGACACAATGTAATGTTAGTTTTGGATTAATCAGACTCCCATCGGACAACATTCTGCTGGGAAATCTTGGCCCCTGGTATTCATGTGCATGTTCCTTTGACACGTACCACCTACATTACTTACACATTGTAAAGGCCAAGTACAGATCTTTGTGGCAGTGCTATTCCCTAATGGCAGTCACCTCTGTCAGCAGGATAATGTGTCCAAGAATGATTTGAGGGATATGTCAAAAAGTTCAGCTCATCGAGCATCTGTGGGATGTGCTGGAAAAACAAGTTTGATCCATGGAGGCATCACCTCATGTTGTACAGGACTTAAAGGAGCTGCTGTTACTGTCTTGCCATACACCTCAGAGGTCTTGTGGAGTCCATGCTCAGGGCTGTTTGGAAAGACAAAGACTACAACACACTTTTAAAATAAATTTTTAAAGTCTTTTTCTACCAAATTGATTTAAAACAAGGAAATAAAAAAAAAATATAAAATATAAAAAATAATAGTAAATAAAAAATAAATTAATAATAATAATAATAATAAAGTAACGTAAATAATATAATAAATGAGATAATAAATATAAAATCTATTCACAGTAGCTGCATTTAGGATATGCTAGGAGTTTTTGCAAGAGTTGAAGATCCACAAGTTGTATACCAGTGTATAAAGTATCACAATTTACTTGTAGCTGCTACCGGCGTCTATCCATTTACAGATTTCTAGGACAATTTTCCTTGGCCTCCACTAATTCCAATATGAAATGAAATGCAAACCATGCAGAACACAGATGGAAAGCCACACAGTGAACACATTGCACGCCGCACCCTGCGCCTGACTACATTACATCTATTGATTCCACATATTTAAGTAGAACATGAACGAATATCGATGTTTCCGCAATTACAGTTCCATTAATGAACGACACAAGGTCAGAAATGGTAGCAGATTATTGATCAGTATATAACACTCTTCTAAGAGGCACAGCGGGAATAGTTTGGTAAATATCATAAGTAGTACCTGCTCCATTTTTTTTTGTATGCATGCTACGTGGAAACTGTCAGCAAGTAGGCTTGGTTATTGTAAAGCGATGCTAGCCTTCTTTATCTGATGATTGTTAACTTATGTACAACTCAATTGCAACCGATTTGTCAAATAAGTTGAACCGAAGGGCGGAACCTCATGAATATTCGTCAGAATGAATCTGCTGAGGTTCGCCCATCTCAAATATATAGATAGATTTATATATATATATATATATATATATATATATATATATATGATTTTATTTTTTCCACTCCTGAAAAAGGCAGAAGACTATCCTAAGGACAGGCCTATTTATCAAGTTTGCTGCAGACAGACGTGAGTTTTCTTTCCCGCTGATGATAAAACATGGCTGCCTGCTTGCCGGCGCCTGTTTCTCTGTAACTTCTTGATTGAGTAGAATGTGAGGATTAATGTTCACCTGGTGAATGAATAACGGCCTATACAATCCAATTCCCAAGGACTCAGCCGCTCTCGGTTTGAATAAGCCAGCGCTTCCTCGCCCCATCAATCTTTACATGGAGACAGTATAAGCTCAAATAGGCCAGTGTGATAAATAAGAAAATCCTGGTGGAAATGTAATGTGCGGGCCCCTAGAAGCCATATTCTCTTGAAATTCACTGAATCTGAAATATTTGTTTTCTGGTGTATGTCTTAGAACAAAAAAAAAAACACAATAGTTTATGTATTCTCGCAGGTGGTAGGTTCATTGTTAAAGGGGAACACGAAGTGCCATGTCGGCATGATGCTCTGTCCCTTAAACTCAACCAGAATCCCATCCACTTTGCAAGTACTGTAAAACGTTGTGTTATCGCAACGTGGGGCCCCAGCCTAAATTAGTTTTCCCTCTTTGTTATGGTAATATTTATGTAGCATTGTGTCCCCGGGCAGGCTAGTACCTGTGATGTGGATGTGGTGGCCTGTGCTCACTGAGCTCTTTGTAAACAGCCATCAGGAAGGCAGGGACGATAATAAATAGAGATGAGCGAACACTGTTCGGATCAGCCGTTCCGAACAGCACGCTCCCATAGAAATGAATGGAAGCACCTGGCACGTACACTTTGCCGGCGGCCGGTCGCCGTGCCAGGTGCTTCCATTCATTTCTATGGGAGCGTGCTGTTCGGAACGGCTGATCCGAACAGTGTTCGCTCATCTCTAATAATAAACCATCTCTACCTTCTCTTTTAGGTAAAACCTTCACTTTTTGGCATGATGCCCCAGCTTTCCAAATAAATGTGCCTGATCGACTGGGTCTCCCAAGATGCTGAATCCCCGGAAAGATCGAGCAGGATGCTGATTTCTTTCTGCGTCCTGCTGCGATCTCTGCCTCCATCGAAAACAATGAGAAACAGAGTCCACAGTATCAGTACCCTTTCCGAGCAGAGATAGAAACTATCTCTGGTTATGCAAAATAAAAGTTTAATAATCAACTTGTAAGATTGGACAATGATACGGTTCAGCCCTCTATTGATGTCACACTGTTTATGTTCTTATACGTGGGCAGATAACCAGGAATTTCATGCTGATGTCATCAGGGTGAGTCACAGGGCACTCAGAATATGTAACGTTCACTCACTAGATTTGGTCAGTTCACTGTTATAGATTAGGATGTTTCCTGAATTATCCTTAGTGTAATAATTGCTATATTATTGTTATTTTAATAGTCTTTTGTATCATGATTATCATCTATTATGTAGAGAATTCATTAGGAAACCAATTCACAATGTTAAATTGTCATTAAATTGTCATTGGGGCTAATATGGTAGGCGGACGTACACATATTAGTGTCATCCACTGTTTTAAACCCCTTAAGACAGTCTGTCGCCAGACTCCCGCCCTTCAGATAGATAGGTTAGTGTCACCAGACCCAGCATATCACCCCAGCCCTGCAGATAGATAGGTTAGTGTCACCAGACTCTGCAGATAGATAGGTTAGTGTCACCAGATCCAGTATATCACCCCAGCCCTGCAGATAGATAGGTTAGTGTCACCAGATCCAGTATATCACCCCAGCCCTGCAGATAGATAGGTTAGTGTCACCAGATCCAGTATATCACCCCAGCCCTGCAGATAGATAGGTTAGGGTCATCTGAATCAAACTGTGTTTTCCCATGTGAATCGCTGCCTCTGCTGCCAAGATATTTTTACTTTTGTCAAAATGCATAGTAGCTCTGTGGGACAATGAGGGTGTTGCCACTTACCTCTTTGGTGCAATTGCAACGATCTTGTTGTTCTATGAACTTATTTGCATATTAAGGGAAACAGAAATATTTTGGCAACAGAGGCTCCCGTGCACAAGGAAAAACATTGTTACATCCAGGTGACCCTAACCTAACTATCAGCAGGCCTGGGTTGATATGGTGATAAACGCCCTTTAAATTTCCCTTTTATAATCCCTTGTAATAGGCTGACGTGACCTACAGAAACTCATATATGTGATAACATTGTGAGCAGTGCCAAATGGGCAACTCAGCTTCACTATATACATATAGTCTATTTTCATAATATTCATATATTCAAGAATTTATTGCTCATCTTTCTAATTGTTCTGCTTTTATCGCATGTAACAACAGCAACTACAGCACTAAAGATCAGTTACTGGGAACATTTATGGCCACCGACAAGTACAAGGTCCAATGAGGAATCTCTTTGCAAATATTAAACCCTGGTTACGTCTTTCTAGAAGCTGCAAGGGCGGACTCCAGCCCAAGAGAACAGTCTAGAAGAACACAAAGAGGGGGAACTATAAAGGATGCCGTCCAAACAGAAGACCCTGCTGTTCTTCACTGGGTTTGTGTCAAGCGTCGGGTCCTTTGCCATCATTTGCACATGTCTGGCCACTACAGAATGGGTTTCCAGTAAGATTCAGTTCACAGGTAAAAACTATACCGGAGAAGCGACAGTAAACCTTGGATTGTTTTGGACCACTCACTCTAAGATTATCATTGGTGGAGGCGGGCTACCTACCCCACAGACGGGACGTGAAGGTAACACTTGTCTTTAACTTCCAGATTTATAGGATGGTTGGTGTGCTCAGTTTGTCATTTGACTTAAGGCTAAGGCCCCATGTAGTGGCCGCAGCAAGAAAGTGCTGCGAGTAAAACATAATGAAGGAATGCATCTTTGTTTTCTCCAAAGAAAATGGACTTTCTGTTTCACTTATGCAGATAGTGAAACTACTGGCATATCCATAGGTATAATAGACATGCTGCGATTTTGGAAATCGCAGCATGTCCGCTGTGCATATTTTTCTGCAATGTGTGGATGAGATTCACTACAATCCCAGGGACTGTAAAACACAGACCACAAAGCATGGTGTTTACACCACGCGGGGCCCCGGCCTAAAGGGGTTGTCCAGGAATTTTTATTTGTGGCCTATAAAGGGACTGGAGCCATCTGCTTTCAGCTCCATGCAGTGTATAGTACAGGCATCAAAAGTGGCCCCAAACAGCTGCTCCATGCAGGGACCTCCACAAATGTCACACCCCCACCAATCAGATATGATCAAAATTGTCTCTTGTCTCAAAATACTTAAAGGTAATGTGACAACGGATAGTGATCTATTTTTTTTTAAACATATTTTATGTTAAACATATTGTTTTTATAATTTTTTTAGGACTTTTTTTTTTACATTTCTGTGTCATAATCTATAATTAAACTAAATTTCTGCATACTGCAATTTTCTCTCTGGCCACTAAGACTAATATTAGATTGATGCTTGTCAATTCTTTGCAACATTGACCTCATTTACATCATAAATGAGATCATAATAGAAGATAACACCTCTGTAGATAACACCGCTGTGCCATCACTACATCTACTTCTGGCAATAAATAATGTCACATCTTTTCTACTCTCCCTCCCTGAATAGAGCATGTCTAGAAAACTTTCCTCTTGACCTCCCTAAGTTAGCTCCTGACTATTGCTGCCCATGGCCATGACTATGCTGTAAAGTAAATCACTAAATGCTGTAGTTTTCTCCTTTGGTTTCTGCATATTAAGATCTGTCAATACTAATTCTTTCCTGTTTCGGGGATGTTGAGGATAGGTGACTGGGCAGAGTCTCCTTAAGAGCTGCAGATTGTAAACAGACTAAAACATATTTTTATGGGAAGGGGTTCATTATAATTTATTGATTCCAATCCCTGATCACTTTTGCCTTAGGAGTCTAGTAGGTGGAGTCACCCATCAGTGATTAGCACCACCCACCAGACTTAATAAATTACAAGTGGTACTGAACCTATATGTCAATCAGTGGCGTAACTAGGAATGGCGGGGCCCCGTGGCGAACTTTTGACATGCCCCCCCCCCCCCCCCGAAGACCTCGACCGACCCCCTCCTACGCATTTCTGCGTGTTCTATTATGCCCCATAGTGGCCCCTTAACACAGTATTATCCCCCATAGTGGCCCCTGCACGCAGTATTATGTCCCTTAGTGGCCCCTACACACAGTATTATCCCCAATAGTGGCCCCTGCACACAGCATTATGTCCCTTAGTGGCCCCTGCACACAGTATTATGTCCCTTAGTGGCCCCTGCACACAGTATTATGTTCCTTAGTGGCCCCTGCACACATTATTATGTCCCTTAGTGGCCCCTGCACACAGTATTATCCCCAATAGTGGCCCCTGCACACAGCATTATGTCCCTTAGTGGCCCCTGCACACAGTATTATGTCCCTTAGTGGCCCCTGCACACAGTATTATGTCCCTTAGTGGCCCCTGCACACATTATTATGTCCCTTAGTGGCCCCTGCACACAGTATTATCCCAAATAGTGGCCCCTGCACACAGCATTATGTCCCTTAGTGGCCCTTGCACACAGTATTATGTCCCTTAGTGGCCCCTGCACACATTATTATGTCCCTTAGTGGCCCTTGCACACAGTATTATGTCCCTTAGTGGCCCCTGCACACAGTATTATGTCCCTTAGTGGCCCCTGCACACAGTATTATGTCCCTTAGTGGCCCCTGCACACAGTATTATGTCCCACTGTGGACACCCATAAACAATTATTATACTCTGGGGTCTTCTCAGACCCCAGAGTATAATAATTGGAGACCCGGGGGAATGAAAACATAAAAAACTACTGTTACTTACCTGTCCTCCGGCTCCTACGCGGTCTTCTCCGCTGCCTTCTGCGCTGCTGTCCTTGTTCAATGACATCGGACGTCACATGACCCGGGACGCAGACAAGTCAGGAAGGAGGCCTGGCAGGATCGTGGAGAGGTAAGTAACATGTTTTTTTGTTTCTTACCTCTCCCGGTCCGCCAATCATTATACTCGGGGGTCCAAAATGTCCCGGGCCCTGTGGCAGCTGCCTCCGCTGCTATGGCGGTAGTTACGCCACTGATGTCAATCTACTCGGTTCTTCTCTACAACATGGTGCCCCCCATATGGCAACCTGACATATCCTTGTTATCGAAAGTGGAGATTCAGACTTTAAGATATAACTCTTGGAAATGTTTGCCAAATGCTATATATTGTTGTCAGGTATGATGTGCTACTAACTCAACGTAAAATTCAGTTTTTCAGATATTGATGGACACAAACGGTATTAAAATCATCCATGTCATAATTATAATATTACTGGTAATCAGTCTGGTATCGACATTCCTGAGCTCGGCGACTACATGCTTGAACAGTGTCAGCAATCCATATCTGACCTTCCTAGGCCCTCTGGGAGTCTATGTGTGGACTGCAATAAGTGGTAAGTGGACGGGAACCAATAATTGTTGTAAGGCAACACTCACACCAACACTAAAAAAACAGCTGTAAAAAAGCGAACAAATAGGAGGTACACTTTAATAACAATGTCTCATCTAAATAGTCTGATATATATATACAGTACAAACACCTAATATTTGCATTAGGTGTTTAGTTATTTTGCTTACTGTACTTATATTATTTCCATCCTATAATGTTATGACTTATTGCATGGACATTGTAACATATTATAACCAATTGGGACAAGTTCTGGGTCAGTTGAACTGAGTTCTCTACAAAAAGTTGCAGTGCTGCAGGACTGAGCCATTATCCCAAGGATCATGGGAGTCCAGGAAGTAGTAAAATAAAGAAGTTTTCCAGGACTATGATATTGATCCTTAGAATAGGCCATAAATATTTGATTGGTAAAGTCTGACGCCCAGAACCGTCTTTGAAAAGCTTGCAGTGCTATGTTGAGCGCCATTTCCTCTTCTCACGTCATTGACATCACATCCATTGGTCTCATGGCCATGCTGCAGCTCAGTCCTGTCTAATTTAAGGGTAAGTTCATACGATGTAACATTGAGCGTGATCTGGCTCGTATACACGTGCCGGCAAATGACGCGCTCAAAATACTCCCATTCAATTCAATGGGAGTTAGGAGTGTATACACCACGTTATTTTGCGCCCGTGATTTTGCGGCTGCAAAATCACAGGCGCAGAATAACGCGTTGTATATGCTCCTAACTCCCATTGGAATGAAAGGGAGCATTTTGAGCGCGTCATTTGCCGGCACGTGTATACGAGCCAGATCACGCTCAACGTTACATCGTGTGAACTTACCCTAATACTGCTGAGCTGCAGTACCAAGCACAGCCACTATACAATGTACGGCGCTGTGTTTGGTAAGCAGTGTAGAGGTCATAACAATTATCCAAATGATGCAGCCCTTCAATCAGCTGATCGGTTGGGTTTCTGGGTGTTGGACCCACACAAATCTAATGTTGATGATCTATCTTAAGAACAGGATCATAAGACGACTTACCAGTTTTCTTCCTAGAGACTTTCAGCACTGCTACTGCAGTCTTCTTGTCTGCAAGTGATGACATCATCTTCTAGGCTGCAGTAACGACATCATGTTCTTGGCTTCAGTGGTGACATCATCATCTTGGCTGTAGTGATGACATCATCTTCTTGTTGTCTGCAGTGATTACATCATCTTCTAGGCTGCAGTAATGACATCATAATCTTGGCTGCAGTGGCGACATCATCTTCTTCACCCCACCCAGCAGCCAATCATTAACCTCAGCAGTAGACAGCATGTGACTGCCGTGGCCAGGATTGGCCTTTCATGATCAAGGCTGCAACGATCTTTGTGAAGATCCCGATTAATATGACAATGCATTCTAGAATGGGAAGTAAATGGTTAAGAATCATATTAACCGGACAAGTGAACATTCTTGGCTGACCGTACATAAGTCTTCTCAAGGGGCCATTTTGATTTTGTTTTCCTGGTTCGATATTTGAGCATAAAAAAAAAACATCCTGCAGGTCTTCAAGTACATTCATCGAAAGGTCTTGATTTTCTAAAGGTCAATACATAAGATAAACAGAATGCTCTTGGTGTTTAATGTCAGCTCGAGCCATGTTACTTTTATTGACGGAGCTCTAGATTAGTAACGCATGATATATCACAGCAAAACTCTGCCAAAAACTGGCATCAACTGCTAAGTAAACGTGGCCCAATAGGTGGAATTCTATCCTTATATGTTTCTAATTCTGTCCCATAACGTATCATTTCCAGTTATTGTATTCACGCTTTTTCTTTTCAGGGCAGGGCTTAGATTGAAAATTAAAGGGCACAAAACCCTTCCAAACAGCCCCATATGTAAAGCAAATAAAATAAAATATAGGACCCCCAGATCATTAGGTATATTGACACAACAGTAATTCTCAGTCATGGGTAGTCCATGATCCATTAAGAAAACCATCCAGGGGGCTGCTTTGGTCAGTGGGTGTCTATGCAGTGGATTTGGCACTGTGTATCAGAAAACCTAAAGATATATTTTGAAATTAAAGGGATCCTATCAGAAGGTATTTTTTCTCCCTAACACGTCGGAAAAGCCTCAAACAGCACTGGGGGCGTCCCCAATGCTGCGAGAGAACTCTCCAGCGACGCCTCCATGGGCATGGGCAGAGGCGACTGCGCATGTCCGCAGCCACAAGAAAAATGGCTGCTTACACAGTAAGTAAGCATCCATTTTCTTATGGCCTGTGGGTATGCACAGTGTGCTCGGCCCAAGGCCTACGCCGGAAGAAGACACAGAAAGAGGATGTTCCTGAAGAAGATGGAGGCGTCGCTGGAGAGTTCTCTCGCAGCATTGGGGACGCCCCCAGTGCTGTTTGAGCGCTGGGGCCCACCCCCAGTGCTGCGAGAGAACTCATTCGCATACCGGTGAAAACTGGTATTTCTACGGAACGCGGCGCGGAGAAGACATCTAAAGGTAGGACAAGAATAGGCTTTCTTAAGGCTATTCCTACGTGTTAGGGAGAAAAAATACCATCTGAATGATAGGATCTCTTTGACCTCAACAGACTAAATACAAAAACATGGCGTCCAAGGTTTACCATGACACAAGGCTTGCTGATAATTTCTTCATGCAATAATTCTCTGATCTACTCTTCCAGGGATCCCCGTCCTTCTCGCCATGATCCTGTTTGCAATAAATATAGAAGTCAACAAACTGACAAAAGAAATTGCAATCCTTGTGGATTACAGCGATGATGTTCTTGGATCGGTACAAAACGCGTACGGATATTCGTTCTGGCTTCTGCTGCTCAGTCTATTTTTCAATGCTGTCACTGTCGCGACTATTTTCTATTATCAACATGTGAGATACAGCCAACAGATAGAAAAAGAAAGACCTATGGAGGCAGCGAACCGGGACGTTATCCTATTCTGAAGGCAAGGCCGGGACTCCTCGCAGAGGGAGAGACTTATTATTTAATTGTCTTTATTATGTGTCTTACCAGACGCTCATAATAAACCAGCGGGGACTTCTGGGGGCGATCGTGTTAGCAAATAAAAATGCTGCTTCGCTGATCGTTTAATACACTAATATCCCGTAATTATTGGACATTTTAGGTTTGGAGAGATTCCGCAAGTAAATGGATGTACGTTCTGTGTGGGCTAGAAGACGTCTGCTAACCGTAGGGGCCCATTTATATTAAACAATTATTCTCTTTGTTAATGGCTTGAGGTTTATTCACACGCGCAGCATGCACCGACGTTATTTGTGGGAATGGTACGATGGGACGCACTAGGGGGGCACCAAGATTCGCTGGAGAGGAGCCACTTGGTTAAAATATATGTATCGTTTGTTAATTAATCTGAAGTTTTTATTGAATTTAGGTTTCGGAGGATATTTTTTATGGTAAGTGTTAAATTACAATAAGCTCATTAGCTAAGGCTTTGCTTGAAAGTGACAAAACCTGTAGCCTAATTGGGGGCCATTATGTACAATGTCTTCATGCTGTGTAGGATCTATATATGTTGTCGAATGGAAGTACTCCTTTATAAAGTATGATAGTTCTCATATATAGAGAGACTGGCCCACTAGTGGTCCAAGGTTGCGACACAATAGGCCCCAGCCAAAATAAAGGCCATATGGTCCAGCACAGGGCAAACCAATCTAAGGCCCGGGTCACATCTGCGTCCAGGCCATTCCATTCGCCCAGCCACATGAAATATGCAGAAAGAAAAGTCCTAAGATCCTGCAAGCAGCGCTTTTCTCTCCACATTTTTCGTGCGGAAACGAAACGGAAACCACATGGACCTCATTATAGTCTATGGGGCTCACGGTTTTTCTTAAAGAGGACCTTTCATGGTTTGGTGCACAGGCAGTTCTATATACTGCTGGAAAGCTGACAGTGGGCCGAATTCAGTGCACTGTCGGCTTTCCCGATCTGTGCCCTGGGTAAAGAGCTTTTGGTCCCGGTACCGTAGCTATTTACAGTCAGAAGGGCGTTCCTGACAGTCAGTCAGGTACGTCCTTCTTCACAGCAGCGCCTATCGCGCTGTACAGTGTGAGCGGGGAGGAACGCCCCCTCCTCTCCTGATAATACTCGTCTATGGACGAGCACTGTGAGCAGAGGGAGGGGGCGTTACTCCCCGCTCACACTCTACAGCGCGATAGGCGCTGCTTTGAAGAAGGACGTACCTGACTTACTGTCAGGAACACCCTTCTGATTGTAAAGAGCTACAGTACCAGGACTGATAGCTCTTTACCCCGGGGCACAGATCGGGAAAACCGACAGTGTGCTGAATTCAGCGCACTCTCGGATTTCCAGCGTTATATAGAACTGCCTGTGCCCCAAACCATGAAAGGTCCTTTGGTTTCAATGTCACAGAGTTAGACTTGACCTACATGGCAGGCCATTAAAGGTGTAACTTGAATCCAAAATTTGTAATAGGACCTCCACCTACCATGTGACTCTCAGGGACCAGAACCGGGTGTGACTGCTAAAGTAATGCAAACATCTTTTTCTGTATAAATGGAAGGTGGTGAATTTTTTTGAGATTGGACCCAAAGCCCCTCAGTCCAACACTCACATAATATCACATCACCCTTCCTTATTGCCCATTAGTACAATCGGTGCAACCAACCTTTTGCTGTTAAAATCTGCACTAAAACTTGAGTGTTTTTGTAAATAATTTAGTTTCTCTGCTCTTTACAACCAAAGTAAAAGTAAAACTTCTACTAGTTCCTTTTCAGCGTCTGTATGTGGTTTACCCTCGTGTGGCCTAGTCGCTTAGCGCTTTGTATTTGTCCCGTAAGGCTTTGCTCTTTGTTAACAGGAAACCAGCAGAATAAATAGTTTTATAACTAAGAAGCAGCACTAAAAAAGTAAATTAAACCATTTAGAAAGATAATCAGCGTGTTATGTAGAGATAAAGTGCGATGTCATGTAAAATGTGGACATCCCCTTTAAGTCCTTAAAGCTATGTCACTGGCACTGCTATATAGGATATTTGTATAGTCTACTCTATGGTGTGTCATTAGTGTAAAAAAAAAAAAAAATCACACCCACCCCTTCCAAAGTTTGATGTTCTTGACTTACATGGCAAAATTTTAAAGTGGTATAATAAAACGTGCCAATGTCTATAAAGTGAATATACTTGTATGGGGCCAGGCTGTAGCGGCAGCGACATGCAAATATATCTGGTGTGCCTGGTTAAACATTGAGGTGGCCACTTCTGTTTTTCATACAAGTCCTGGTGGCACAAGCGTAACTTGAAGCTTCTGGGCCCCAGTGCAAAGCAGGTACAGGGGCCCCACTTAACATGTTCTTCTATATTAGAGAGGCCTTTGGCCCTCCTTTGGCTCCAGGGCCCAGTAGTGATTGCTACCTCTGCACCATCATAGCTATGTGCGCCCCCTACCTAGGGATTACGGTAGATCCCCCTCCTCACTGATCACACAATGATGGGCTATTCTAATTTAAGCCATCAATGGGAGTAAACTCTATCCAGCTCCATATCATTGGCATGGAATGGATTGGAAGCCCCATGGACATGTATGCTAAATATGCAAAATGTATTAGGATGGGGTCTTAAAGGGGTTTTCTGGATTAACAGATATTGGTGATTTACCCGTATCCTGTTCTTACAGCCGCCAGTACTGGAATGACTCCATTCCCTCTGTAGTGTTCTTCACTTGAGTTTAATCCTAGAAGCCTGGCTCAGTCTCACTACATAGAGAATGTTAGAGCCTGTACCTGTGGGTATAAAGGAGTTGTCATTGGGGGCCCCTGAGAATGTGGCTCTCTTCTTGTGTCCCTGTATTCTGAGCAGAGCGGCAGCTACTCTCCATTCATCTCTATGGCATTGCTGTAGTCTCATAGAGATGAATGAGGCTTCTTTGTGCCTGAGCAACTGGATGGACTGTGCTATTTTACACCTGCCCAGGACCCTGATTGACCAATTCCTGGACAATCCTTTTAAACTGCCCCAATAGCACAATAGCCTGCTATAGTATAGCCCACACAAAGGTAAGTCTATGGAGCAGGAGCTGTGGCCAATCAGGAGGCTTCATCCTGCTGCGCGGCAGGAGAGGGGGCGGAGCTTAGCAGTCAGTCATCTGTGAGGTAAAGAAGAGGAGAGCAGTCCTGTCAGGAGCAGTGTGAGAGAAAGTGAGCAAATCCTGAGGTAAAAAGTGTCAGGAAATGTCACCTGAAGATACAGATTACCGATATATATATACACACACACAATATACAGTAATAACACTGGTTAGCGCTCTCTCTCTATATATATATAATATACTATATATACACTCACCGGCCACTTTATTAGGTACACCATGCTAGTAACAGGTTGGACCCCCTTTTGCCTTCAGAACTGCCTCAATTCTTCGTGGCATAGATACAACAAGGTGCTGGAAGCATTCCTCAGAGATTTTGGTCCATATTGACATGATGGCATCACACAGTTGCCGCAGATTTGTCGGCTGCACATCCATGATGCGAATCTCCCGTTCCACCACATCCCAAAGATGCTCTATTGGATTGAGATCTGGTGACTGTGGAGGCCATTGGAGTACAGTGAACTCATTGTCATGTTCAAGAAACCAGTCTGAGATGATTCCAGCTTTATGACATGGCGCATTATCCTGCTGAAAGTAGCCATCAGATGTTGGGTACATTGTGGTCATAAAGGGATGGACATGGTCAGCAACAATACTCAGGTAGGCTTTGGCGTTGCAACGATGCTCAATTGGTACCAAGGGGCCCAAAGAGTGCCAAGAAAATATTCCCCACACCATGACACCACCACCACCAGCCTGAACCGTTGATACAAGGCAGGATGGATCCATGCTTTCATGTTGTTGACGCCAAATTCTGACCCTACCATCTGAATGTCGCAGCAGAAATCGAGACTCATCAGACCAGGCAACGTTTTTCCAATCTTCAATTGTCCAATTTCGATGAGCTTGTGCAAATTGTAGCCTCAGTTTCCTGTTCTTAGCTGAAAGGAGTGGCACCCGGTGTGGTCTTCTGCTGCTGTAGCCCATCTGCCTCAAAGTTCGACGTACTGTGCGTTCAGAGATGCTCTTCTGGCTACCTTGGTTGTAACGGGTGGCTATTTGAGTCACTGTTGCCTTTCTATCAGCTCAAACCAGTCTGACCATTCTCCTCTGACCTCTGGCATCAACAACGCATTTCCGCCCACAGAACTGTCGCTCACTGGATGTTTTTCTTTTTCGGACCATTCTCTGTAAACCCTAGAGATGGTTGTGCGTGAAAATCCCAGTAGATCAGCAGTTTCTGAAATACTCAGACCAGCCCTTCTGGCACCAACAACCATGCCACGTTCAAAGGCACTCAAATCACCTTTCTTCCCCATACTGATGCTCGGTTTGAACTGCAGGAGATTGTCTTGACCATGTCTACATGCCTAAATGCACTGAGTTGCCGCCATGTGATTGGTTGATTAGAAATTAAGTGTTAACGAGCAGTTGGACAGGTGTACCTAATAAAGTGGCCGGTGAGTGTATGTATTTATTTTTAATTAGATTTTTATTGAAAAGGAAAAATTTTACAGCATACAAAACGAAAATGTATAAACCCAACACAGAACCGTACAATAGAAAGCTAAACATAAGAATAATGCTCCATTTAGCAGTCCAAGTGTGGACACATCAGTGTAGAACAAGAAAAAGGAAAAGGAGATATAACAGTGCATATGAAGGCCAGAAAGTCAAACATACTTGAACCTCCCAGACACATATACAGTATGTATGTAGGCTGTGTTATTCTACTACATTACTACAGGTCTGTGTACAGGTCAGTGACATTGTCATGGCTGCCTTATAGTGCTTATTGTCCTGTAGTTATCTCTGCCCTGACCTAGTGGTGTAATTGGACATTATACTACATCTGCAAGGAGTTTGTATGTTCTCCCTGTGTTTGCGTGGGTTTCCTCTGGGTACTCCGGTTTCCTCCCACACACCAAAGACATACTGATAGGGAATGCAGAATGTGAGCCCTATATGAGACAGTGACTGTCCATATCTGTAAAGCGCTGCGGAATATGATGGTGCTATATAAGTAAGCATAATAAATAAATAATAATAAATTATATAACAGTGATAATTGTGGGTGTGGTAGTAGTATTAATAATGGTGGTAGTAGTCCTAGTAGTAGTACACTGTAGTAATGGTGGTAGTAGTCCTAGAAGTAGTATTAATAATGGTGCTAGTAGTCCTACTAATAGTACACTGTAGTAATGGAGGTAGTAGTCCTGGTAGTAGTATTAATAATGGTGGTAGTAGTTCTAGTAGTAATACACTGTAGTAATGGTGGTAGTAGACCAGGCAGTAGTATTGATAATGGTGTAGTAGTCCTAGTAATCGTACACTGTAGTAATAGTGGTAGTAGTCCTAGTAGTAATACACTGTAATAATGGTATAGTAGTCCTAGTAGTAATGCACTGTAGTAATGGTGGTAGTAGACCAGGCAGTAGTATTGATAATGGTGTAGTAGTCCTAGTAGTAATACACTGTAATAATGGTGTAGTAGTCCTAGTAGTAATGCACTGTAGTAATGGTGGTAGTAGTCCTAGTAGTAGAAGTATTGTTGGGTATTAGCCTATGACAGTGCTAATATATACCAGGACACTCTATTAGTCTCCTTTAGGTGAATAGAGCCCTATTGGTATTGATGCCAGGAGGTATTCTTAGTGTGTACGGGGGTGATCTTGGATCTGTACACAGAGGGGTTTTATGTCTTGGGTCTGTGTGTTTTAGGAAGTCTGGTCTGGGGGCTGTATGAAGAGATTTGGTTTGGGGTCTGTAGACATGGAGGCTCTTATAGACAAGGGGTCTGTACTTTAACCCCATGATTTGTAAAGCGCTGCGGAATATGTTGGCGCTTTATAAATAAAATGTATTTATTAATGATAATAATAAGGTACACCCTAATAAAATCAATGAAACATAACCAATGTAGGTTGAGTTGAGAGGGTTGACTTACTTTATTTACTCTCTGTATCTTATTTCTTATTGACTGAGCATAGTTTGCTTTAGCACAAATTTGTACTGATGATAAAAATTCTGTTAAAAAATATCAAGTAAAGTCCATGTTCTCTGAATTTATCACCTTGGAGAATGCGAGTCCTAAATTTAGGATGGCTGGAGGGATGTACCAGTGACTCAGAGAAAACATGTCGGGAGGGGGATGTTTACTTCAGAACTCCTATAACACCAATAATAGATCAAGGCTTTGACTACTTCATACCTCTTAGGCTATGCTCATACATTCATTACAGAAGTCACAACTCTCTGCCAGATGCGTTGCACATCAGATGTGACAGGTACTTGACAGCATGGTGTCTGTCATTTTGACAGGACAAATAGCATTGTGCACAGAACAGAGTAGACTCGTGTGGCTGATCCCACCACAGTCGGGCATCCATTCAGGCTAGGACTATGCAGCAATGTGTGCTGCGCAGCAAAAAGCCATAGACAACACACTCAATTAATACAGTTGTGCGACTTGTATGCAAATACTTTTTTAGAGCTGAGATTCGGCTGCAAAAACACAGTCAAGTTGCAGACACGTTGCATGCAAAACTATGGTAAATAAGTTGCACGTGATTTGTAATCTGCAACTGTCGTGTCGCAGTTACATGTTGGTACCATAAAGATATATCATGTTAGGCACACAATTTTAATGCAAACTAAAGTTGCGCGACAAAAGTTACCATGTAGCCCTAGCCTTAATATGTATGGTGGACCTCCTGACTCTACCTATTGGCAGATATTGTGGGAGTTATGGATTAGACACTGGAATTTGTTGAAGTCATATGGTGTCACCTATTGCAGCATGATAATGAAGAGATATTAAAAACGTTTTACAGCTGATTTTAATGCAACTTGAAGTTGCGTGACAAAAGTCGCCATGTAGCACTAGCATATGTACCAGGAACAACTGACCCTACCTAATGGAGGATGTTGGGGAAGATAAGGATCGGGCAGTGGGATTTAAGTGGATCTATTTATAGGATCCTGTAAAAAGCAGGTGCAAATGAATGCTGACAATAAGGTTCATGTTAAAAAGAAAAAACAATGTGTTGCTGTTTTTTCTTATCACATACAAAATTGTAGACTACGTGTAGAGGTAGAAAATAACAAATACCCATAGCAACTGGTCTATTTTTTTTTTTTTTTTTAACACTGAACTCTATGTAAATGAAAGCCTTATGTTGGCATGAGGTTTTAGTGGACCTTTAAACAAATCTGCTAAACAGATGGCCAAAGCGTGATGTGAATGTGCCCTAAAGTACATGGCCAGCCTTAGTAATTGGACTTTATTATTTCCTGTATACTGTTAGTAAAGAAATAACAGTTCTAGAACACTGTTTCTATGCTGTGTGGGGCTTCTATTATTCCTCCTGGAAATATATAAATGCTGTAACTGTTACCATTCTCCTTGTCAATAGGCAATGTCGGGCAGAGTCAAATCAGTGCTGATAGTTGCAGAATGTGCAGGGACACAACCTATAGACCAGGGGAATGATAACAGCCAGTTATCAATTTGTTCATACATTTCCAGGAGAAATAAGAAAGGAATGGTGCAATGCAAAAGATTCTCTGGCTTTATTTAAAAATGCCAGTATTAGCTAAAATAGACATTTACGGAGAGATGACTTGTGCCTGGGTAATCCCAGAACTTTTTATGATAGTCATAAAGTCCTTTGCAATTTTCAGATTGCATTATTGTGATCATGGAGCCTGAGCCTTATGTGAGCACCCAGAACAACAGAAGAGAACATCTCACACATGACTGTGCTGCTACAGTTTAGTAATAACTGGTCCCCTGTTAAATATACACCAAGGTCTCAGAGGTCACATAGCCAGTCGTGGCTGCCCTGACTACTCCAAACAGGGAAAAAAAAAATTATTACACCTTACATTTTAGTTCCTCGCCATTCTGAAAATCTTTGTTTGTTTTAGTACATGGAAACTTTCTGAAAACTGGTCTAGACCTAGTCTTGCTGAGGGTTTGCTATAGTGTATCAGGGTGTATTCACAAGATTGTGGCTATAGCAGGGGTAGGTAAGAAATATCAACTGGGAGTTGAGGGCAGGAGAGAGATTTGTGTCATTGCTTTGTTTAGATCATTGAGGCTTTCCTGCTGTGTAAACTAAGAAGGGTCAGATAAGGAGTAGCAGAGTAGGCAGTTGTCTAGGGTGGCACAGTTTAGGATTTGTATAAAAAATTTGCATGGACCCCACCAATCAGATATTGATGACCTATTATAATGATTGAACATTAATACATAATTCCTATAAAACCCCTTACTGCTACTAGAGAATGGCTCTCACTTATTGAGGAAATGGGCTCTTTGTTTATAGAAAAATTTGCTAGTTTCACTCCTTTACTAAACATTGCCGCCATCTAGTGGATCAAAATAGTTATAAAAGGGGTTTTAAAAAGAGGCTGGCAGAGGTGGTTAGACTCTATAATATACAGTAACTGAATAGAATCAGCTGGTTGTCAATTTTATATTAATGTAACACTTAGTATGACCTATTCACCCCTCTATCTATCTATCTATCTATCTATCTATCTATCTATCTATCTATCTATCTATCTATATCCATCCATCCATCCATCCATCCATCTCTTTTTATATATAGCTTATTGGAGTCTATGCTCATTAGGCAAATTATATGTTTCATGCAGAAACTCATAGACACTGGGACATGTTTATGAATACTGGTATATTGAATGTCAGTCTTCATAACCCTTGGGGCAGTGGAAGAGGCACCTTAGCACAAGTACAGGAACAATTGAAGAAAAAGCAACAAAGCAGAATATATATAGTGGTGCACCACTCTGGCGACCACTGCTACCTATTTGGGCCCCACCTTGGACACCATCACCCAGAGGTTGAGCTTATGGATCACATAAGATGTAAGAGACTGCCTCCCTTCTCCTCTCCAGATTCTCCCCAGCCTCCCATCAGTGTGACGTCACTACTACAGCCACTCTATATATACAAAGAGAGCAGTGAAGCTGGCGACTGGCCCAGCACAGGAACGAAGGAGAGGTTGCAGGTAAGTATGAATGTATATTTAGTTTATCCCATGCTGACTGCATGTTTTTATTCCTGGACAACCTTTTTAAATGACAGGGACTGAAGACTCATTCATTGAGCCACAAGATGGTACATCTCCTGCACTCAACGTCGATGCTTCCCTATCTTGGTCTGTGGTGTCCAGGCCTCCAGCTGTTTACATGAAGGCAGCATTTCCATTCTGCCAAAACATCAATTTGAACAGGAAATACCTGGTAGTTGTTGCACAGTGTTGTACACCCATACTAGTTCAGCAATGTAATTCGGCCACCCGTGTCCGATAGATCATCTTGTAAAGACAGTTTCCTTGGGATGATACGGGTGGTACAAGTCTTCTGTATGTGATACAGCGTGCTCCTCTATCACCCATCCTTCACAAAAGGGCCCCCTAATCCGAATGGAGCTGTGCAGGGCAATCATAAGCGGAATTCAGTGTTTCCAAAAAGCTTGGGCTGCTGAATGAGCTGTCTGGTCCATGGAGGGGACAGCGAACACTACATGGTGACGTGGTCAATATTCATCAGGACATACTTGTGGACCTATAGTCTCTCCCTTAACAGATTGGGCATCAAAACCAACTAGAGAGGACTTATCATGCAAATAAGTAGCGCCAACGTCTTCTGATCTTGTACCGAGGCGAGGCATCAGTTTTTCCAATGCTTACAGCATAGCCTGGTGCAACTATGGCTGGTAGTAGTGCCTTTTTTGGCAAGCAAAAAGTCTTATTTGGCCCAAAGTGTCCCTTCTTTTCACACATCCATCTTGAATGCACTTTTGCATCTCTTGTATCCTTCACCTTTCAAGTAGGCCACTATCTGCCTTGTGGGTTACCTCTCCATTGCCAATTGCGTGTGACAGCAGAACACTGTTCCTAGTGTCAGACTGGCCCAGAAGAGCAGCAGAGGATCCACCAGGCTATAACATGTAATACAGAAAAAACCCATATTTGAACAATACTATGGTCTATGTCCTAGAGATTTTGGAAGGTTTGCACACCACCACCTGATCCTGTTGCTCTGACAGCACGTCTCACTGATTCCCTTTCTCAGAATTGCGGAGCTTTCTGATGCAGTATCCACTACCGGTATGTCACCTCGGCAACTCGTGAGTCTTGTGTTTGTTGCACCGACCAGTTCCCACCAATGCTACCAGGGTCTTATGCATCACCCGCATTGCTTGGGAAAGATCTGGTATCTCAATCTCTTGACAGTCCTCATCCATGATTGTCCTGGTATCTGGGGTGCATCTGTATTGGCATGGTCATGGCTGGCCCAGTACTGCCATCCAGCACTGTTTTGGATAAGGAGTAGCAGAGTAGGCAGTTGTCTAGGGTGGCACAGTTTAGGATTTGTATTAAAAATTTGCATGGACCCCCCCCCCCCCCCCCCCCCGCCTTTTTCCAGTTTAGTAGCCTGGTTGTTGTTATCCAACACCAAATTTGGAGACCACCAGCATGTCTGCAAACTTGGTCACTGTTGACACTACTGCCAGCAGCTTGAGCTTGAATAAACTATAGTTATTGGGTTCTGTTAGTGCTTACAGAAGTCCCGACTATCATATTCAAAGACTGTTTTTTGTCCACCCTGCACCTGCGTCATCACTACTGACTTAGTGAAGTCTGCATATACCAATATCAGTGTGCTGGTGAACAGTTTAGTCCACCTATACTTGTCACCTGTCTACTTTCTCTTCACCTCTCCGGAGATGTCTCAGCAAACAGGTCATATTAGAGGTTTTCTTGGGGCTTGCATCTAGTGGGTGGTGTGATCTTCAACCACAACTTCTCCTGGAGGTAGCAACATCATGTGCACCCAAACACGTCCTCCCTCTCACAGCACATGGCATGTGATCCACAACCTCTCCTTCCCATTTGACCTCCAGCTCCAGCATCACTGCTTCTGCTTGCAGTCTCACACTGGTGCTCACCGGCAACGGCACCAGTGCCTTGTGACGGGTAACTTCACTGTCCCAATCTTCTTGGGCTTTTCTACAAGCCTGGCTTGGACCGGACATATATATTTTTTTTTTAACTCGTTTTATTGAAGGAGAAGTAACATAACAAACGATGCAATCAGAAAAATACAAGCAAAGAAGTTCAAAAATAAAATACAAAGAAAATTTCAACCAACCAAACAAAGATCTGCCACAACGCCGACCGACCGCGGTCCGCCATCAGAACACACATAGTGAAATGCAGCAGTGAGCAAAGGAATACAACTCCTACTCAAGGTGCAAAGGCGCCCAGCGCCGAGCAGATGGAGGGGGGGGGGACCCGGACATATTTTTAAAGCCTGTTATAACACCGGAGTCCTCTGATTCAGTATCATCTTCTAATACTGTCACTCCAACCAACTCCTTCAAGGATAAGTCATCAATATTGAATTAGTGGTGGTCCAACACCTAGCACCCCCCACTGGTCAGCTGTTATCAGCAGCTGACAAACAAAGAATGGAGCAGAAAAAGGACATCTCTTCTACTGGTTTGCCATGTGGATTTTAACCTTTACATTGCAAAGGTTGAAATTAGCTGAAGACCTCCTGGTGATTCCGCATGTCTCCCCTGTGCGCGTGACTCCAGCCTAAGACTCTTGATGAGGTCCTCCTCTGTCCACTTGTTCTCTTGGTATTACCTAATGGTAACTCTTCCTAGTATCTCTTGTGATCACTTTCCAGTAACTTCTCCTGTAGGGCTGTAACCTCGTACTTCATAGGAGATGTCAGTTCAGAAAAAGTTAAGATTCTGACATTCCTATCTGGTCACTTGCCTCATATTTGTGGCTACTGCCTTCCAGTCTGTTCCATTGTTCCCATGAATTGTGGTTAGTGATAGTAGACGACAATCTTTCTGGTCTTCTAAGATGTTAATAATATGTCTATAATATTCTATAAATGCCTGTAAAAACCATCCAGCCTCCTCCTGTAGTTATCATACAGCTATGGAATGGCAGATCATACAGGAAGCAGATGCTATGAATGGAACTCCAGCTGTGATGTCATACAGAAGAACAGTCATTGTCTGATGTCTTAAGTAGCACTGGACGTTGCTCCGATGGCAGCTATGTACAGTTAGCCTTAGTCACTTTCTGGCCTGATTGAGACATTAGACCCCACGCTAGCTAGACAAAACTAATAGAAATCACAGATCAGACCCCCTAAATCAAAGCCAGTAGCTCAAAATAATACAGACCTCACAGGAAAAGCTCTAAATATAAACCCAACACACTTAAACAGCAGCTCAGTCTCCCCTGCGGAGCCTTTCTTTCCTGCCCTTTGGCTTCAGAACCTGAAATGGTCATGTGACCTTGCGGCCCTCTAGCAGGAACAAGACCCACACATATATTATGTTACCTTAAAGAGACCATATGATAATCTCATGTGCTATCACTTAGGTGGTAGGAAGTTCCCATTAATATTCTTAAAAAAGGTGCCATGTTATAAGTATGAGACCCCCTCTAAAGGAAGGATGAGGAGCTTATTCACACTTTGAATTTTGATGCAGTTTTCTTGTCAAGATTGGAGCAAATGGATCCAAAAAATGGAGATCATAAAATTTTTAGTAATACTCTTTTTGCCCTTCTAAAACTTGATTAAAACTGTCACATCTGCTGTGTGAACAAGAACATTTCCTGTTCTACACCACTAGATGGCACTAGAACCATTACATTCGTACAATGATTTGCACAAGTGATACATTTTATAGATTTTATTGATATTGATTGATCCTCTTAAAAATGAGAAAAAGGATCTTGTTGGTTGCACATTTCCTTTGCAGAAGTTTGATAAAGTCTTCTGGTAATGTCATCTGAGTGGTAGACTGCCTGGATCTGACATGTTTCTCCCATGATATCCTTATGTTTATTTGGGAGTGATACATTTACCACTTTTTAAAATGAATTTAGTCATCTTCTAGCTTCAGGATAATGTGCAATGCCGTATCTCTGCTGTTAAGAGGACTCTAGCTCTATTGGGTCACTGTCGCTCTCAAAATCAAAGAGTTTGGCAATTATTCTTCACACGTGTGTGATGAGCTTTTCACATATTATGTCATATTACTTATTATTGCCAAGATAATATTGCCACCCATGTAATGCTGCAATATAGTACCCACAATGTACATATAATTCAATACCTAAATAATACTAGCATACATCTCTATATAATACCAGGTGGTGTTTTTTACTCCTGTGGTTTGACACATTTTCCCAGATTTCCTAACCAATAAAACCATCCTAATCATCCTTTTAAATCCACCCTAATAAAAGTCACCATAGTGTGATGTCTCTACCTGCAGCTACTCTGTAATTCCGGATGGAAGTCAGGATTTGCCTATCAATGCCTGAAGCTTGTGAATGTTTGTAGTATAAACACAGTTCAATGATGCTAAAAAGTCCATAATCCCTTCCTCTTCTCTGAGACCATCACTTACAGCAATGAAGGATTTGGAAGAAGCCATAGGGTGATTAGGGTGGTTACGTGAGAGGTTTTGAGAACCGTATTGAGTTGCAGGGTCACAGAGCTGAGAATACAGAAAATGTAAGTCCTTAAAGGGGTTTTCCAGGATTATGATATTGATGAAGTATTACTAGAATATCCAACCAGTGATGGGCTGACAACTGGCAGCTCCACAGACGGGTGTACATAGAAATGATGAGGCCCAATAACAAAAGTCAGAATTGGGACCTCTTCCAAAAAAAACAAAAATAAAACCAAGCAGAGTAAAAGACAGTGGTTGTAGACATAATGTATTTTCTCTTGATGTTATTAAGTAATAAGTTTGAGGTATAAATAAAGGATCCATGGAGCCTATCATGGGCCCCGTGGCAATTGCTTACTGTGCCTGCCTGGTAGATAGACCGCTGCCTACAAACAGACCAATCAATATTAGATCAGTGGGGGTCCAAAACCCAGGACCCCGTGCAGATCACCACTACCTGCTGCTCACTCACCTTACAAATTGTAGCAGAGAGTGTAAATACTGCAGCGATGCCCCTTTGAAGTCTACACTCACTGCTGCAGTGTGTTTGGTTATTGAGCAGCAGGACTGTCCTGCCATGCTGCCTTGTTACCAGTGATCTGTGGGGGATCCAAGTGTCGGACCCCACAAATCTGATATTGATTCAGTTATACAAACCAGTTAACCAAGTGCAGTGCTGTACATTGTATAGTGGCTGTGCTTAGTATAGCTGCTCAGCCTCATTCACTTGAATGGGACTGTTTTCTGGCACAGAGGGACAATATTGTGGTTCACATTTGGTGCAAGGTCCTTTCTTGCAACAAATGTGGCCACAACCCCAACTCATACATTTATTTTCTGGCACTCAGACATCTAGTTCCCTGCACCAATAAATTTGCCCCAGTGGGTCTATGCCAGTTCGCTGATGTTTTGCCAAAATCAGCCAAAAATTGGTACTTTCAGCTGACTGAAGTCTACTGTTTGCTAAACACGAACAACTATTCACAACATCTACCCATGAAATAACCAGCCGTTCATGAGACGACAAAAATTTAACACATATGGCCAGATTAAGAGGGAGCTGCTCAGAAAAGAGTAAGATGAAGAATTATCTATGAGGGGTCAGAAGGAGGATTTAAGGGCTAGAACTGTGAGGTATCTCTATAGTTAGTGTAGTTATGTAGGGAAGAGAAATTCTGGATGAAACCTTATTAAATTGAGATCTATTTCCCTCTTAATACTCAATGACAAGGCCTCAGTGTTACACTTTGGATGCAATCACGTCTGAAGACAGTCTGAATTGCGCTTAATTAAATCAATCCAAGACAAGCGAATGTGCTTGACAAACACATGGTAACAAGATGCTTGATGGCTCCTCGCATATGTTGCTACATAAATATAATACTTACTGGATGTGAAGCTTCTTTTATTGTGCAGTAATCTCTGCAAGACGTATAAGAAAGTAACATTTACCAAGCATGGAAAACGCTTCTGAACACTTGTCTACAGTCATTGAGTTCTGCCAAGTTTTATGCCCTGTCTGTTCAGTGCGTATCAAATCATTCCTGCATGGAGCATTCCCGCTACTTAACTGGGTGATTTACGGTACACAAGTGGTCTCTTCTTACATCAGGATGCCGAGAAGATTTGCAGAAGTGACATGTAAATTGTATCAAAGTATACAGAAATATTTCTTCTCAAACCCCCCTTAGATTTTCATAGGGATATATACAGAGTGGTAAGACTCATGGGCCCCGGGGCAAAAGTTCAACTTCTCACGCCCACCAGCTGCGATTTTTCCGTACCTTCCTCCAGTATCACTGGGTCTGAGAAGTGACCCATCCATACAAAACTAGCAGCCAAATTTGTTCTTAGGGTCTTAAATGATCAGCGAGACCAGCCTTAAGGCATGTGATTTCATTTCTCTACTCCTCCAAAAATATATTTATTAGAGACAATGTAGCTATACGACAACTTTAGACACAGTGGTTCGGCTCTATGTGTAATATTATACCTCTAATGGCAAGTTTAGATACAGTGGCATAGCTCTATGTATAATAATATATATCTATAGTGACAGGCTTAGATACAGTGGTTCACCTCTATGTATAGTAGTATACCTGTATAACGGCAGTGGCTTAGTTCTATGTATAGTGATATACCTTTATAATGGCAGGCTTAGATACAGTGGTTTAGCTCTGTCTGACTGTCAGACATCAAGGAAGTACAATTGGCTTTAGAGTGGTCAGAGGGGCCTTCAGGCTTATGGGCCTGGTCACAAGTGCAGTCTCTGTGAACTCTATAGCGTCAGCACTTGTTATATGGTAATTAGAGAGAGAAATGAATGGATGCACCTGGTACTTCCGCTTTGACGGCGGCTGTCCGCTTAACCCCCCGCGTGCCGGCTACGTCCATTCATTTCTAGGCGAGCGTGCTGTTCGGATCGGCTGATCCGAACAGTACTCGCTCATCTCTAATGGTAATCTAAGGTTAATTCAGTAAAATCTTATAATTTTAATATTGAATTTCACACTGCAAAGTTTTAGAAAACAGCTATTAACCTATATTATAGGTAGCAAGAGAAACTATTAAAAAGGAGCAATAATAGTTGGGATGACCATTTGAGCTGCCCATTTATACTCAGGAGTAGTTTACTGAAATGAAAGCTCATTCATTTATTCATTCATTCATTCATTCATTCATTCATTTTCATAAATATATACAGTTCTGTGCAGGAGTGAGAAAAAATGCTACAAAGTAAGAATGCCTTCAGAAATAGAAGCACAGATCTTCTGTGCATGTAGGCTTGCTTCAATCCGTCTGTCTCTTCATGTCATCCCAGACAGACTGGATGTTGTTGAGGGTTATACCTTTCCAGGACTCGTCCTCCAAAGGGCAAAGTTTGATGGTATTTACAGTTCTCTTTTCTTAGTTCTTTTCATTTAATTGGTAATTGAAAAAACAAACAAAAAAAAAACACATATCTTAAAAAAAACAAAAACATTCATTGCCAATAAGATGAATCATGCTGTCCAGTAAAATTCTGATGACCTATGTGAAGCCCAAAATGTAAGGCCAAATTGCAAATTCTTGTATATATTACAATGAAGAATATTCTCCCTATTGTTTTGCGTGGTATGATTTTGTGTTTTTTATAATGTGTCATTGAATAATGTGAATGTATTATCTTTGTCATATAACAGTACCGGCGTGATCAGAAGGATAGAGCTCTGCATTATCCAGCCTAAAATAAGATCCAGATTAGCGAAGTAGCAGTTTCTCCAGCTCCATGTCAATGATACGGATATCAGCCATCATCCTTTGACGCTATAAGCAGACTGTTATGTTATCTTCCTAAGGGAATCTTAATGAAAATGTAAGTTTTATGGGAGGATTAGTCAGCTGGTGCCTGGGATCACTGTCACATTATTGCTACGAACGCCTGATCCTGACATCTTACTGTGGCTGAAGGCGAGTTCATACAGACATATTTATCACCTCTTGTAGTAATTGGTGATGAAAAGTTTGCCACTAGGATATGAGCGATCTCCTAAGCAAAAACAATTGTCCTCCTGCCCTCGCTGTCAGCACATTATTGAAGACTGGATATGTAGAAAATAGATGGTAATATTTGAATCTATGGAGGCTTCAGTCATAGGATTAGGGGGTCCAGAAGATAAATTCTAGTCATATGCCAAAACTAAATCAGCACTGTGGTCCCCTCATTCTATCTTTTAGCCGTTTATTATGATACAATAAAAACCATAAAAGTCTTAGTCCAGTAAAATCTAGTTTTCAGATCTTTATCGTTTCAGGTTTAACTGAACAGGAGAAGTCACAGGTGGAGAGATGTTTTTGCAACACAAGTCTGGCTGTGTAGTTTGGACCACCCCCAGATTGCCATAAGTTGGGGTCCCACCGTGGCGTTTAACAGTCTACGGTTGCGGTTTTGTAAATCGCAGCATGTCAATTATACCTACTGAAATACTGGCATATTCCCTATAGGTACAATGGAAGTATGAAGTCTACAAAGGAAACTTCGGTGGATTTTCTGTGAAAAACACTGCAGGAAAAACCAAGATGTGTTGCTGCCGTGGTTTTTCCTGCAGTGCTTTTTTGTTGAGGCCTTAGCTTTAAGGGCTGGTCCAGAATACACAACTAGACTGATGTAAAAAAAAAATCTTAGAGACTACTACGTCAAATAATGTATTTCATTTTATGTTCACCCGTATATCTTGCTGTTATTGTACTTTGGAAATATTTTATCTATGTACAATGCAGTATGGCGGTAGCATATGGAATGATTACGGCTCCTCACTTCAATGCAAAAGACAAAGTGCGGACTTATTCACACGTCCTGCTTATTTCCAGGTTGTGTACTGTGTGTTTTACATTTCCTATGCTTTTCAATTGTCTGTAGATCTGTGAAATACGGACAGCACACGGTTCACATGTGGGTGCTATCCATAATTTTCATAGACCCATAATCTTTATAGTAGCTTCACAGTCTGCAAAATGACCACAATGGAGCATGCCTGTTTTTTTTCCCTCAGACCATCAATCGGACATCTACATGCATACATTAAAATAGATGGGTCCATATGTAATCCTTGATATACACGGACATCATATGCACTCAAAAAGCAGACGTGTGTATAAGGCTTAATTCAGTACCTACTAACACTGTGACTCCAGTGTAAAAGCAAATAAGCACAATGCAGATGCAGCAGCATTGCAACAGTATTGACATGTCACCATACAGACTACATGTACATGGCTTGCATTCAGTGACCAGGCCATTTCTATGAGGTTTGTTTCTATCATTTTGTAGCTCCAACAAAGTTGTTTGTGTCCAAAGCAAGCCTCAAGTGAATGTGTTTGTACTTTATACAGGCGATTCGGAGCAGATGGCAGAGTAAATATGATCCTTTAATTGTTTAACTGGAGTATTTTACATGAAAGAACCTTATGACACTCAGGTACGTTCTTCACAGCACGCACAACGCCTCAGGACAGTCTTGTGTGGTCCTGCAAGAAGGATCTCCTGACTCTTGTGTGAATTTTCAGTAATGTCTTTTCTCTACAGATCACTCTCCACTCACATTAATTAAGTTGTACATTTATTTCTATAGTTCAAAAGCTCAGCAGCTGTCTGCACCCTGGAACACCACAGCGCTTATAAGTACATAATGGAGGTGTGTGATACGACTGTGAGATCAGATACATAAAGGTTTTCTTACAAGTTATTTTTTTGTGGTCAGGTTAAAGGGGCTGTCTAGGATTGAGGTCCTGTTGTTCATACACAAAGATAGGGCCTAGTCCGGAGAAGGGTGTGTCTTCAGGCCGAATCGCGAGGTGACTTGGCCTGAAGAATGAGCATCTCGCTTCTTTTTTCCGGAGAACGGAAAAAAGACCTGAGCGGATCAAATTGATTTCAATGGGAGCCGTCCTTTTGGTCAGGGTTTTGAGGCGGATACGGCTTCAAAACCCTGACCAAAACACTCCGTGTGAACTTACCCTAAATCTGCCCCAGTGTTACAACTGATATTAACCAAATACTGCTGTCAATGTCAGACTATGCAGGGATACACTTCTTTGACTAGAGTAATGGTAAGAGCCACTTGTCAATGTATTTATAAATATTCAGGGAGAATAACAGAGGAACGACACAACATAAAGATGTAGGAAAGGTTTTCCAGAATTGTTATTTCACTTGGAATACAAAACAGACAAGTCAAGAGTTGTGACAGGTTGTCTTGATAGAAGTAGGGTCAATATGTGATAAAAGATATGAAGGTAACAGATACCGTAGATGTTGCCATCTTTATTTCCTCTTCTGCTCCTTATCTCTTGAACATCTTGTCACAACATTTCTATTATGACCCAAAACAGAAAACATCGAATTTACTGTCTAGTCATAAAGAAGCAGCTGAGAACATGCACGGCTTCCAGCTAGAATTTTCACACGGAGTAATAGTTGTAGATGATAGCGGAATAGCCTTGTCATAAGTGAGAATTACGTTAGAATAATAAATCAAGGGTTCTGGGCTGAAGGCCCCACGTTGTGGAAACGCAGCATTTTTTGTTACGTTTTTTTAAGCCAAAACCAGGAGTGGATTGAGCAGAAGGGAGAAGTATTAGAGCTATATATATATATATATATATATATATATATATCTACCATTCCTTTTGTAGCCATTCTTGGCTTTGGCTCAGAAAAACAAACAAAATCTGCAACAACAAGCTGCATTTCCCGCAATTCTCCTGATCACTGGGGGACTCTACAGCAGGACCCCCAACTATCTGACACTTATCCCTTGACCTGTGGATAGCAGGTAAGTGTGTGTAATGACAGAACCTCTTTAAGGCCGGGCTCCCATGTAGTGTATGTGCTGCAGCATTGTAGCAAATTCCGTCCATACATTGCAGAAAAATACAACTGACTTTCTGTAAAAAGCTTTTTTGCTGCGACCCACTACCTGGTATCTGTTCTTCTGGTCTGTCGGTGAACTGAAGAACTGAAAAATTTATTGCTAAAATAGTGGTAATAGTGATATTAAAAATTACTACTATTTTAAATAATATTATAATATTATACTATAAATATTATTATTATTATTATTATTATTAGATTAATAATGTAACAATAATTGACTATAATGGGTCCATCTGGTGACTTTCGTAGGTCTGCTCTTTTTAGCTGAAATTGTTGGATGTGATGTGAACCCAGCCTAACACTGTGAAAACAGAAAAAAAAATGCTGCAGAACAGTAGCTGCATGATTCAGGTCAGTTGCCTGCTGTAAGAAATATATTTTTAATATTTCTGTCTTTACACTTACTGTATAAAGAATGAATTACATGTATACAATAGAGGCAGCTGCACTGGCACCAACCCAATTGCGCTGGGCAATCACGCGAGGTGACAGTCCTGCTGCGTCTAACTAGATTGAGACAATTGACACATTATCAGGGTTGTTTTCCCCTGTAATTGAGGCTGCCATGTCACCCAAAGGTCTTCACTGACCCTCAGGGGAATACGTTGTGATGGAAAAAACAATAAAGGGAAAATAAGGGAATATTCATACACAGCATATTTGATGCAGAAATAATCTCTACTGTTATCCCATCCATGTAAATGGGGCTTGTAAAAAATCTGTGGACATGTTTCAAAAACATCTCTGGAATTTGTGGAACAGTTTTTCATTTACAGATATTTCTACAGCAAATCTTCTCTTTGAATATACTCCAAAACAAATATTAAGACAATAATAATTTTGGATATAAAAAATAACTATGAAAAACAAACTGTCTAAAGTCCAATATTTGACGCACTTTATTCGCAGCACTTTTCTCTCCGCATGATTCATAAGGACACCGCGCGGAAAACACACGGTTTGTGTGGTTTCTCTGGTAATCAGTTTTTAATGCATTGGCTATTCCGTTCAGGGAGTCCCCAAGCGGACTGCCCAAACGGAATACCCAACGCAGATGTAAACCAGGCCTAACACATCACAGGAGTGTGCCCGGAATAGGGAAAGAGCCTGACCAGGGAGCAGTGAGAGTACGTTGCTAATAATCACCTCGGTATGAAGGCAGTGATGATGCTTACGGAATGGTATGGTGGGGGCCATTTTATTGTATGGGGCCCCTGGTAGAGACCAGTATAGGGCCAGCATAAGGATAGTGAACAAAAGTGGCACTGTTTCATGAAAATATATTTAGCAGAACCTGTCACAGAGACTTTGGCCACACAGTGCAAGTCACAGGGACATTGGTCGCAGTTTCATGCTGACTGCATTACAGCTAATGAAAGTGAATATGGCCAGAATGATACCCATATTGTTATCCACCTTACTGTAGCCAGAACACAACAGGCACTAGAGATCCAGCAGATTGGGATTTCTGGCTACTGCAATTTCAGCGTGACTAGTGCATTGACTTTCATTAGCTATGTTGAAGAAGTTGCAACACTCCTATCTTTGGTTTTACAACGTGTGACACAGCATAGCCCTCGCCAAAATATTTCACAAATAGTAATATAACATTATTGTTATTGAAAACTGAGCTCTGCTTCATTTGTAGTGTTGGCTTTGTGAGAATTTATAGAGCAGGATGCAGATAGAATATTCTACATGTTACCTGGGGCTATTGGTCACAGTCCAGTGGTAAGAGGATGATTAAGATCCTAGCAATAGAATCACAGGGAAGAAAAATCCAGGTTTGACAGAAAAAATGTAGAAATCAAAGGGTGAGAAGGCCTCTCAGGTAACCACTTAAGAGTCGACACTATTCCAAAGGAATTCTTAATTAATGATGAAGAAGATAGAAAAGTGCTTGGAACGTTTGCTGTAGGCAATGCTCTCATAAGTGCTCATACCCTATAGGTAACATTTATCCTGTTATTGGGAATATATGATACATCCAATATTTGCTGGAAGCATCTACATAAGTGACAAATTACTTAAAGGGGTTTTCTGGGACTCAAATATCGACTGCCTATAAAATAGTTTATTTACATATTCAGACTAAAATACAAAATGTATACAAGGATACACAAGTGGGCATAACATTTTAGATGGGGATAAGTTCTGCAACTTTTAATAATATGATGCACACAGTGATGTCATAGTACAGGATAATACACACAGTGATGTCATAGTACAGGGATAATACACACAGTGATGTCACAGTACAGGGATAATACACACTGTGATGTCACAGTACAGGGATAATACACACAGTGATGTCACAGTACAGGGATAATACACACAGTGATGTCACAGTACAGGGATAATACACACAGTGATGTCACAGTACAGGGATAATACACACAGTGATGTCACAGTACAGGAATGATACGCACAGTTATATCACAGTACAGGAATAATACACACAGTGATGTCACAGTACAGAGATAAGACACACAGTCATGTCACAGTACAGGATAATACACACAGTGATGTCACAGTACAGGATAATACACAGTGATGTCACAGTACAGAGATAATACACACAGTGATGTCACAGTACAGGATAATACACACAGTGATGTCACAGTACAGAGATAATACACACAGTGATGTCACAGTACAGGATAATACACACAGTGATGTCACAGTACAGGATAATACACACAGTGATGTCACAGTACAGGGATAATACACACAGTGATGTCACAGTACAGAGATAATACACACAGTGATGTCACAGTACAGGGATAATACACACAGTGATGTCACAGTACAGGGATAATACACACAGTGATGTCACAGTACAGGATAATACACACAGTGATGTCACAGTACAGGGATAATACACACAGTGATGTCACAGTACAGGATAATACACACAGTGATGTCACAGTACAGGATAATACACACAGTGATGTCACAGTACAGGATAATACACACAGTGATGTCACAGTACAGAGATAATACACACAGTGATGTCACAGTACAGAGATAATACACACAGTGATGTCACAGTGCAGAGATAATACACACAGTGATGTCACAGTACAGGGATAATACACACAGTGATGTCACAGTACAGGGATAATACACACAGTGATGTCACAGTACAGAGATAATACACACAGTGATGTCACAGTACAGAGATAATACACACAGTGATGTCACAGTACAGGGATAATACACACAGTGATGTCACAGTACAGAGATAATACACACAGTGATGTCACAGTACAGAGATAATACACACAGTGATGTCACAGTACAGGGATAATACACACAGTGATGTCACAGTACAGAGATAATACACACAGTGATGTCACAGTACAGAGATAATACACACAGTGATGTCACAGTACAGAGATAATACACACAGTGATGTCACAGTATATGGATTATAAACTTAGTAATGTCACTGCTCAGGGATAAGACACACACAAAATGATCAAAGTGAACTTTTTGTAGAAAGTAATTATAATGATGTCACGCGTAGGCATTATGATGTCTCATTAGTGTAATGGATGTGCTTTTAGTTTACTATGTGTACCTTAAGTCTCAGTGGAAATGGAAACCATAGCAGCTACTATATCTGCTACCTTGTTAGTTACATCCATGTTAAAATATATTTTAGGTGATTTTATATTCTGTTATATTATTTATAATGTAAGGTTTACAGTTTCTTAGAATCAGAGATTCACATCTGCATTTTCATAACCTCTGATCCGTAAGTGTCACCTTGTAAGATAGTGCTGAGAAATGAAGACACACACAGCAGGAGGTGCAGCAAGCTGTCTCTGCATCTCAGCATATTATTAGGGTATAGAGATGAGCGAACACTAAAATGTTCGAGGTTCGAAATTCGATTCGAACAGCCGCTCACTGTTCGAGTGTTCGAATGGGTTTCGAACCCCATTATAGTCTATGGGGAACATAAACTCGTTAAGGGGGAAACCCAAATTCGTGTCTGGAGGGTCACCAAGTCCACTATGACACCCCAGGAAATGATACCAACACCCTGGAATGACACTGGGACAGCAGGGGAAGCATGTCTGGGGGCATAAAAGTCACTTTATTTCATGGAAATCCCTGTCAGTTTGCGATTTTCGCAAGCTAACTTTTCCCCATAGAAATGCATTGGCCAGTGCTGATTGGCCAGAGTACGGAACTCGACCAATCAGCGCTGGCTCTGCTGGAGGAGGCGGAGTCTAAGATAGCTCCACACCAGTCTCCATTCAGGTCCGACCTTAGACTCCGCCTCCTCCGGCAGAGCCAGCGCTGATTGGCCGAAGGCTGGCCAATGCATTCCTATGCGAATGCAGACTTAGCAGTGCTGAGTCAGTTTTGCTCAACTACACATCTGATGCACACTCGGCACTGCTACATCAGATGTAGCAATCTGATGTAGCAGAGCCGAGGGTGCACTAGAACCCCTGTGCAAACTCAGTTCACGCTAATAGAATGCATTGGCCAGCGCTGATTGGCCAATGCATTCTATTAGCCCGATGAAGTAGAGCTGAATGTGTGTGCTAAGCACACACATTCAGCACTGCTTCATCAAGCCAATACAATGCATTAGCCAGTGCTGATTGGCCAGAGTACGGAATTCGGCCAATCAGCGCTGGCCAATGCATTCTATTAGCCCGATGAAGTAGAGCTGAATGTGTGTGCTACTGGCCGTACTCTGGCCAATCAGCACTGGCTAATGCATTGTATTGGCGTGATGAAGCAGTGCTGAATGTGTGTGCTTAGCACACACATTCAGCTCTACTTCATCGGGCTAATAGAATGCATTGGCCAATCAGCGCTGGCCAATGCATTCTATTAGCGTGAACTGAGTTTGCACAGGGGTTCTAGTGCACCCTCGGCTCTGCTACATCAGATTGCTACATCTGATGTAGCAGTGCCGAGTGTGCATCAGATGTGTAGTTGAGCAAAACTGACTCAGCACTGCTAAGTCTCTGCATTCGCATAGGAATGCATTGGCCAGCCTTCGGCCAATCAGCGCTGGCTCTGCCGGAGGAGGCGGAGTCTAAGGTCGGACCTGAATGGAGACTGGTGTGGAGCGATCTTAGACTCCGCCTCCTCCAGCAGAGCCAGCGCTGATTGGTCGAGTTCCGTACTCTGGCCAATCAGCGCTGGCCAATGCATTCTATTAGCCCGATGAAGTAGAGCTGAATGTGTGTGCTTAGCACACACATTCAGCTCTACTTCATCAGGCTAATAGAATACATTGGCCAATCAGCGCTGGCCAATGCATTCTATTAGCTTGATGAAGCAGAGTGTGCACAAGGGTTCAAGCGCACCCTCGGCTCTGATGTAGCAGAGCTGAGGGTGCACAAGGGTTCAAGTGCACCCTCGGCTCTCCTACATCAGAGCCGAGGGTGCGCTTGAACCCTTGTGCAGCCTCGGCTCTGCTACATCAGAGCCGAGGGTGCGCTTGAACCCTTGTGCACACTCTGCTTCATCAAGCTAATAGAATGCATTGGCCAGCACTGATTGGCCAGAGTACGGAATTCGGCCAATCAGCGCTGGCCAATGCATCCCTATGGGAAAAAGTTTATCTCACAAAAATCACAATTACACACCCGATAGAGCCCCAAAAAGTTATTTTTAATAACATTCCCCCCTAAATAAAGGTTATCCCTAGCTATCCCTGCCTGTACAGCTATCCCTGTCTCATAGTCACAAAGTTCACATTCTCATATGACCCGGATTTGAAATCCACTATTCGTCTAAAATGGAGGTCACCTGATTTCGGCAGCCAATGACTTTTTCCAATTTTTTTCAATGCCCCCAGTGTCGTAGTTCCTGTCCCACCTCCCCTGCGCTGTTATTGGTGCAAAAAAGGCGCCAGGGAAGGTGGGAGGGGAATCGAATTTTGGCGCACTTTACCACGTGGTGTTCGATTCGATTCGAACATGGCGAACACCCTGATATCCGATCGAACATGTGTTCGATAGAACACTGTTCGCTCATCTCTATTAGGGTATTATTTTCTTATACGCAGATCTGGAGATGTACAGCTTGTGTTGTGAGGATATGTGTGAACTATCTGAACTTGGGTAAGGCATTAGTAAAGTGTTTATTTTATTATCTGACCTGTAACCTTAGGATATACACTGTATTACCTCTTATAAGGATTTTTATAAGGATTTTTTAATATATGAAGTAAGAAAATACACTGTATACTATGCAACTATTTATAACACTTCTCTACCTGTCATGTCATAAAAGATGTCCCTCCTGTGGAAGAAGGGCTGTCATGTTGTCTATTAGCACAATGGCACTAGCATCTTATTTATTAAGGCTCCATGCACATGACCAAGTATGCTTCGCACGTGGACTAGAGTTTGCATCGTAATGCACTCGGATGACACTCTGACTTATGAGTGTCATCCGCAGCATTCTGTTATGCATTCACATCTATAGGGACTTTTGATCCATTCTGTCCTAATGAGATGGAGCAGGATAGGGCCTGCTCTATAATGATCTCTGTCATTGGAACGGAATGAATACGTGGACATGCAGTCTATGCCACTGGAATACCAGAGATAATTTCTTAAACCTCTAGGCCACCTGGTATATTATTACAAACCCACTGGATTGCCAGGATCATTCCTATTATTTAGGGCAAAGCTATAGGATATGTAAATGTATCAGTGACACTTCTGTTCTGTTATCTAAAGGGGGTCCAGCGATCCCTTTGCCACATTAGAAGACATGGATTCCTGTATTATAAATGGCACATAGTAGATAGGGGAAGGGGTGTTACAGATTTTGCATTTGTGACCCAAGAACTTCAGGTTACTCTCCTGGACACAACATGGGGACCCAAACAATGGTAATAGGATAGCCATGAATAATCCCATAAGTATGTTAAGAAATGTATGATTTAGGACAATGCTATTGCATTTTAGTTCATTTGTTATTATTAGTTCAGTTCACTCAGTTATTATTTCAGTCTGTAATTCAGAGTCATAGGTAAGCTTTGCTTTACTCTACTGAACTAGCCCTGTATATAAATTCTCTGATCATTGCAGAGCAAAGTAGCTTGTTGGTGCCACATGTTTCCCACCAGTCCCCCTTGTTGCCCCACTAGATTGCCAGGCATAATGATGAAAATATTAGCCAGTAAGAAATTGTGTTTATTAACCCTCCTCCGAGGGCTTTTGAAACATTTCCCTTTGACCTAACCAGCCACATTTGCCTTGCCAGCAGTCAGAATTCTGTGATGGAGTTTGGATGTACTTGCATCTCACAGTGCCAACCACAATGCCCTCAAGTGAGCAATGATGGTCAGCCATAGTACCCTCAGTACCAGCCACTATGCCTTCAGTAAGTACATTTAGTTTTCCACATAACTGCCTCTTCTGCAAGAAGAAAGCTCTTAGCGTGCTGCATTGCTTTACTATCGTACCATAAAAAGTAATATTTCTAGATCCCCTCTGCCGGAAGATAAGTATCAAGTTCTGGGATAGAGGGATTATGCTGCTGAATCTGTAATGTTAATATAAACCTTATCCTGTAGTCACACATTATTCCTTTACATCTGTCTTCTATGGTCTGTAGGTTGCCAAAATAAGAGAGCAGAAGAAGCAATTTATGACTTCATGATCAGAGTATACAGGGCTTGTTTGTACTCCATAACTAAGAGGATACCTAGGTCTGCATAGGGGCTGTGTACACAAAACCATAGGGTGTTTTCAACCATATAATTTTACAATACATAGGTTGCTTTTGCTTTTTATTTCATATACATTGAAGCAAAAGTGTTGTAAAATTCAGCAAGAAATACAGTAATAATAGTAACCTGTATATCCATCTGAACACAATTTTACCATTCATATCAAGATATCACTGTGAATTCAGCTCTGAATAATAACTCTAAAAATGATAAAATTGATAATGTTGAAATGTTGGTGGACATATCCTTAAAGGTCACTGGTGCTGAAGGGGGCCAGGAGTTTTGAAGGGACCCCACTGTGCTTCCCAAAGCTGAGAATCTTCACGGATATACTTGTAGAAATAATGTAACTGATCCCGGGTATGCTTGTAAAGCAGCATTAGACATAGATATCACATAAAGACATAAAGCTCTCTCCAAACATTGTGCCATTGTAAAATAGCAACTGTATGACTGTGATAAGTCACTCTCATGGTAGTGTAACCAGTCCGTGTGTCATGTGAAAGCATCGCACTGATATGTACTTTACTATAAAGTATTTCTATATTGGTGTAAAATACATCAGTGCTTCAGCCGCAGATTACCAAGAGAGTTCCTGCCATAGATGCCTCAATAGTGACTGCCATAGATGCCTATATACTTCCTAGTGCACATGCTCCTTAATGCATATATTTGCCCCTACTGCCAGTTACAGATGTTTTTAATGTGTCTTGGATGCCCCCAAGTGCCTCTAACAAATTCCCTTAGAATGTCTGCCTTAGATGACTCTTAGTGCTGGCTTTATTTTCCCCATATATACCTGCCACATATTTTCCTATAGTGGCTCAGATGCCCCAGTTCCAGTCAAAAATGCCCTGATAGTGTCTGCCAAAGACCTCAGATGCCTTGTATGCTTCATAGTGCCCCCAGAGTAGCTATACCCTGCCTGCCACAGATGCTACCCTATACCTGCCACAGATACTGTATTGAAACCATCTCAGATATTCTTGGCTACAAATTGGCTACAAATTCACCTTAGTGTCTTGGATGCCCCTATAGTGCCTATCTCAGACCCTCCTAAAGAGTCTACCATAGATGGCCCAAGCTACCAACCACTAATATCTTATAGAGTCTGTATCAGATGCCCCAGTGCCTGCCACAAATATCTTATAGTGACTGTCTCAGATTTCTCCACGTACAGTAGTCTACTACAGTTTTTTTCTAGTACAATCTTTTATTTTTTTAATGTTTCACAATATATCTGATGGAAAATGGAATTGTGCTACTATAAAATAGAATTTGACACACAAAAAACAAGCCCCTGTATGACTGTATGGAAAAATAAAAATGTTATGGCTCTTGGAATAAGATGAGGACAAAACGAAAACGAGAAAATGGAAAATTGTCATGTCTTGTAATCTCTGACGGTCCCAGCCCAGTGATCACACATTGTGGAATAGGAGATAACCGCCAGGTTAAGCTTTTTTAATATACCATAAAACCCTTTTAATTTAATGGCAATGATAATGTTATGTAAATGACCTATACAGTAATAAGTATCACTGCCCCCCAATCTGAGAACATCTCCAGTGCAGGAGAGGCCGAGATTTCTGAGTATCTACTTTTATCACATTAAAAGGCTTTTCTAAAGCAAGTGAAGATCATTGATGTAAAAGTGCTGTGAATCTGAAACCTTCCATTATAGTATTAGTGCTGCTCTCTTATGGCACCTTGTCCACCTTTTGTGTCATTTAAGAAAAGAAAATATATTGCCTCAGGCTTCTTAGAGGAGAGATTTAGTGTAACAAGACGAGGTTAAGTCAGAGTGCCAAGGTGCTAAATTGAATCATGGCTGCAGGGGAATGTGTCAGAATATGCACATAATCTGTTATTGATTCATTACGATCCTCAGAGCTCACACACGTAGAGGGATCCTAAGGAGGACAACTATGTATAGAGATGTTTGTTATGTCTCTTATGGAGATGGTCTGTTGACTGAAGCTGTCCATAATACCTGATATGACTGCAAAACTCCTCCATGCCCAACCATGAGCAGCTGAAGAGTCATTTAAAGTTCTACACAGCCCAATACAGTCATAATGGATTTTATTGCTAAGGGCCCCTTCACACTACTGATACGCTGCCTGATTCTGAACGTTAAAACACGGTCAGAATCAGCGCGTATAAAGCAGATCTGATTCATTTCAATGGGGAGCCGGTGTACGAGCGCTCCTCATTGAAATGAATGGGCTGCTTTTTACTCTATGAGCGCTCCCATTGAAGTGAATGGGAAGCGCTCACGTGTACGGCTCGCCGTGTGAAGGGGCCCGGCGCTCGGCTCAGTCCAAGCCGTACACGTGAGCACTTCCCATTCACTTCAATGGGAGCGCTCGTAGAGTTAAAAGCAGCCCATTCATTTCAATGGGGAGCGCTCGTATGCCGGCTCCCCATTGAAATGAATCGGATCTGCTTTATGCGCGCTGATTCTGACCGTGTTTTAATGTTCAGAATCAGGCAGCGTATCAGTAGTGTGAAGGGGCCCTAAGTATTCTAAACCTACTAAACTAGCCACTAACCCCTTCCCTCCACAGTCATTTTTTAATTTTTGTATACCCCACCTTTCAAAAGTCATAATTTTTTTTGCAATGGAACCATTTAGTATTCCATAGGATAAGCTGGGAACTGGGAAGGTGGAAAAACATCAGAATGGAAGAGAATTTAAAAAAAAAACAAAAAAAAAAACCTGCAACTTTCATATGAACTTTGTTTTTATGGCATTCACTGTTTAGCCAAAATGAAATGTCAGCTGTATTCTGCGGGTCGGCACAATTACAGCGATGTCAAATTTATATTGGTTTGTTATGTGTGAACAACTTTAAAAGAAAATACAAAACTATGAAAAGAAAATTTCTAGAGTTTGCCATATGCTGGCATTCACAATATATATATATATATATATATATATATATATATATATATATATATATATATATATACACACACACATATACTGCAATAGAACATAATGTCAGACAAGTGTGCTGTCATGGTGACACTCTTAATCCTTTGCATATTACTTTATATACTGGGCTAGGACAGCAAACTGAACCATTGCCCTTGGGTGTAAGAAGCCTCTCTAGTACAATCACCAGAACTAAATTAGATATGTAGTGCACTAGATAGATAATCTGCATTTAGTGAAGAAGTGACTAACAGGTTACATGGTCGTCTTTTATTTTACATTCAAGGGCTGCTACTGTCATAATACTGGTGCTTAAAAAAATAAAAAAAATCAGTAAGGAATGTGCCAGCCTGGTCATGCCCTCACCAGTCCATGGCACTGCAACGACTGACAATAACTCGGCATTCAGAACGGCAGCAATTACAGAGCACCCCTGCAGGGATCCGGATTTATTGAGACGCTCCATTAAACCCCAGTTTTTTTCTCCTCCACAATAACTGACATCTTCTTAGACAGAAACACAATAAATTATTATAATTTTCAGGGATGAAGGGGGAAACAACACAACACCACCACAATACATTAACACAGAGGCTGGTGAACTTCCACACGCACTGAATTGCATCATCGGGACCTGGCAAAAGTATCAAAGAAAATGGAGTAAATATTATGATCAGTGGAGGATTAACTGTAACAGAACCATTTGTAGGGGTCATAGATGTGCCCAAGCAAGTAAAGTTAAAGAGGACCTTTCACCACCTGGGGCACATGTAGTTTTATACACCACTAGAAAGCCGACAGTGAATTCGGCTTTCACGATCTGTGACCCCAGGTGAAGAGCTATCGGTGCTGGTACTGTAGCTCTTCACCGTCAGAAGGGCATTTCTGACAGTCAGGAACGCCCTTCCTCACAGCAGCACCTATTGTGTTGTACTGTGAGAGCAGGGAGGAGCGCCCCCTCCAGTACTCGTCTTTGGACAAGTACTATCAGAAGGGGAGTGAGTTGTTTTGGCCCTCTTCAATGTTGGTACAGACATCACGTGAGCCAGCCCAGTGATGCTACACATAATGACGCCGACATGACCCATGTAATGTCTGGGACGTCAAAGAAGCCTGAAGACTGCTGGAACACAGGAGAGGTGAGTAACGCTGACCCCAGAGTATAATGATAGGAGTGTTTGCAGGCCCGCAGCCTCACTTACTGACCCTCGCTCCTGCTTACAGCTGCCTCTGCTTCACCAAGGCAGTTGTGAACAAACACACATACTCATCTTCCTCCATTCTCCTTTTCTCTCTCTGATCCCAAAGGCTTTAGGGAGCAATAGGTACAATATAAGTGAAGTCACTCCATTGCACCTCCTGCTCCCTAGACACCAGGAGCAGACACCGGGCTGAATGGTGAAGCAGGGAGCCTTTTTATCATGAATATCCCCATATGAAGGGCACTCCAAGATAGACATCTCTACCCCTGATAACTGCAGCTTGCATTGCACAAGGTTCCCTTTCAAGAAATGACAATGCACCAATTCAGTATAAAAAATATCTACTTTTATGTCTTTTATAAAACACAAGATATTCAAACTATACTTGGAGCTAAAACCCCACTAATACAGACTTTGGTATATAAAAAAATAAAAATAGCCTTGCAGAGGTACCTTAAGAACAGACTGATACTCATTGGATACGTCCTGGATAAGAGTTGTGCCCTGTAAACCCACAGTTGAACCCATACTAGGAATCCTTGGTATAGTTTGTTTTTTTAAAATGCCACTGTCTTAGATGCAGTTTTGTTTTTGTTTATTTTAGTGAAACTCCTAAGTGGATACTGCAGGAAGGAAAAAGTATAAGGCTTTATGCACAATGACGAATCCAGGTAAGAAAGACTTACAAAACTGTACATTGGCCGAGTTTCTGAAGTGAACCCAGCTAGGAGGCCTTGCATCTACTTGATCCATGAGGCCAGGAGCCCTTGCCTCATCACAGCTGTAACCATCTCACACCATGTACAGCACAGTGAATCCGCATGCAGTAGATAATTATGATGCAGCGAGTTCCAGTCTCATGGTTGTATTCGGTCCTACAAATCCAGCCAGTGTATGACACTGGGTTCACACCAGCATCTGGACTCCGTTATCAGGTTTCTGTCTTCTGCATGCAGAAGACGGAAATCTGTCATGCAGAGTCCGGCCATAAGCGCCGGTGAGCGTTTTTAGCTCTCCGCGGCAAAACAGTTTTTTTTAAACCGGACACATAAAACATAAAACACTCACCGGCGCTCACGGCCGGACACTTTTCAAACCCATTCAAATGAATGGGTTTGGAAAGATGCCTGTAGGTTTCCGTCTCCTGCCCTGTTTTGTGCAGGAAACGGAAACCTGCAGAACAGACTCCCGGGCGTAGATGTGAATGAGCCCTGAACCAGAATTAATCATGTATATGAGGGCCACGTCCTTTATGCTAGATAAGAGAGAGCACAAGTGTCGTGGAGATGACAAGTGAATCTTCTATATTCTATCCCACAAGACCATACAGATTTGATCACAGGCTATACTTCAGGCCATGCTGTGTGCATTGAGCAGATGGGAGTCCTACTGCACCCCATGTACTTTTGTAGGGCACCATATTACACCGCCATAAGCAATGTTTTATGGTAGACTATTTGTGCAGCAGAGTATCCCAGGGAGAATACCAGCAAAAAAGCTGACACGTGGCTACCTCAGGACTCCTTAGATGTATGTGTCATTATAGTTCTGTACAAGCTATAATATTCCAGAGCACCACATGCAATTTGTTAGCTTGGGCATTATAGGTAGTCCTCGAAACTGTAACCCAAGCTGAGGAAAAAAAAAAAATGGATACCAGTTTACTATGTTCCAAGAGTATGCCATTTGGGCCAATTACCCAACTACTGCAATCATGTAAATCATCAAGTTTGCCCACAGAAATGTCAAATTCCTCCACCTAATCCTCAGGAAGGTTAGAATTGTCACAAGTGTAGCTGCAGTGATAGTGAATGTAGATTTGTAGATTATTGCAACCCCCAACTAGTGTGGCACAAAATTTAATGGAAAACCAAACCCGCTGGATTTCTGCATGATCACATTCACCATCATTAGTTGCAGTAGTGCTGAAGCGGACTGTCTAGGTGCAGATAGGTTTACATACAGCATCATCGCATAGTCATCTTTGTCACTTTTTTAGTGTTCTGCATGCCAAGAAAATTGAGGAAAACTTTTCTAAGTGCATGACCTGTGGGTCTGGTCTATTAGTTACAAACAACACAGGGTAAAGTAAAAAATAGGTAAAAAGCTAAAATCCATGAATATACTTGTCCCTGTTACACCTCTGCCTCCCAGTTATAGATCATGTGGCTAGCATGTAGAGTATTGATAAGGGAAGAGCATTGGCTACTCTGCACGGTTGGGTAGCACCTAGGCCAGAGGTTGGCTTGAGCAGTAGATTCACCAGGTTGCCATGAGTTGTGGTTGCCATTAGCGAGTTCAGAAGAGAGTCCGGTGAAAAAGCACTTGGAGGATGAGAAGTCGTTCTTGTGCTGAAGGGACACCTCACTGTTCTTTACTGCATTCATGGCTGTTGTAAAGTTGGCAAAACAAGGGCTGTTGTCCAAAACTGAAAAAGACTCTGTTGAAGATGTCACTTCGCTCTCTGGAGTTTCCACAAGACTGTCAGACCTCAGGAAAGTTTTACTTTTGTGATTTGTTTTTCCAGAGAGTTCAGAATCAGTGTTCTTGTTACCCGTTTTCCTCTTCCGTCTGAAACTGCCGCGATCAAACACCCTCTCACACTTTGGATCTAAAGTCCAGTAACTCCCTTTACCTGTGGAAGTATAAGTAAATGAGGAACTTTAGTGGAAAAAAGAACAAAAACAAGTTGTGCATGTAGGGGCACCACTTCCCCCAAGCATATACACCTGCCATCATCATGTTACAGAGCACATTATAGCAAAAAAATCATATAACTGTTATAAATCAGTTTATTTCGTTGTCCAGCCATGGTATGCAATGGAAAAGTCAAAACTATAACACCTTTGACCTGCACAAAGGCCAAGGCCATACAATGTGAATAAATTGCATTGTGTTGTAAATTTGACTGTGGTTTCTCCAGCCAAAGGCCAAGAGTAATTTCAAAGTCCTCTAACCATCTTAGTGGTGACAGTCTTTGGCCTTGATCAATTGCTAATGGATACACCCACGAATACAGGAAATTTCTATGGTCTGGAACTAGTCAGAAACCCAGTTATGAGGTCCTTATTGTGGCTGGGTTATCGTCTCATTTGTGTAGCTGGGTTTCTGTCATGACTCAGACCATAGAAATCAACTTCATTCACAGTCATATACTTATATTTGAAATGGTTATATTCATGAGAAAACCCATTTACACTTGTCTCTAACCTCTGACTCTTCAGCTCTAACAATTACAACTAGCAGCTAACCATGAGCTGCAATGATTTTACAGCAAACAGAGGCGGCATAACCACAGTAAAATACATACAGTACTTGCAGTGCAGCAGAAATCATGGCACTTCCACAGCATAGGTCAATAAACCTTAATGCTAAGTCTGTAGTAGCTATAGCTTTACTCCGTAGTGTAGAGAAAACCCTTTAACCCTTTCCCGCCGATGGCATTTTTTGATTTTTGTTTTTGACTCCCCTCCTTCTAAACCCCATAACTTTTTTTTATTTCTCTGCTCCCAGAGCCATATGAGGTCTTAATTTTTGCGGGACAAATTTTTCTTCATGATACCACCATTAATTATTCTATATAATGTACTGGGAAGCAGGAAAAAAATTCAGAATGGGGTGGATTTGAAGAAAAAAATGCATTTCTGCGACTTTCTTACGGGCTTTGGTTTTACAGGGTTCACTGTGCAGCCAAAATGACCTGTTGCCTGTATTCTGTGTTTCAGTACGGTTCCAGGGATACCAAATTTATATGGTTTTATTTACATTTTGACCCCTTAAAAAAAATCCAAAACTGTGTTCAAATTTTTTTTTTTTCTAAAAGTTGCCATATTCTGACAGCCGTAACTTTTTTATACGTCAGTGTTCGGGGATACTTAGGGCGTCTTTTTTGGCGAGGCTGGGTGTACTTTTTAGTTCTACCATTTTCGGGAAATGCTTTTGCTTTGATCACTTTTTATTCAAATTTTTATCAGAATCAAAACAGTGAAAAAACGGCGGTTTGGCACTTTTGACTATTTTTCCTGCTACGGCGTTTACCGAACAGGAAAAATATTTTTATAGATTTGTAGAGCGGGCGATATCGGACACGGGGATACCTAACATGTAGGTGTTTCACAGTTTTTAACTACTTTTATATGTGTTCTAGGGAAATGGGGGTGATTTGAATTTTTAATACTTTTTATATTTTTTTTTTTAATTTTTTTTGCATTTATTAGACCCCCTAGGGGTGTTGAACCCCAGGGGGTCTGATCACTAATGCAATGCATTACAATGCTAATACATTGCAAACAATCATCCTTTCTTTTGCAGGCTGCATAGACCAGCCTGCAAGAGAAAGAGCTTGTAAAGGCTCCTGGCTGTCATGCCAACGTGACGTCGGCCCTGGAGCATGCTCCAGGAGCTGGCGATCACCAGCAAAATGGCGGTGCCGTCGGGAAAATGGCACCTCCGGCGCCTTTGACCTTGGCGCCAGAGGGGTTAATGCCTCTGATCGGTCCGGGAAGCCGGTTGTCTACAGCTTAAAGCAGAAGACACATGGCGGTCGCCATAGGTACACACCCGATATGCGCCGTACTATTACGGCGGATGTCGGGAAGGGGTTAAGGGAAAAAAAAGTTATATTTTCATAGAAAGTCCACAGAGTTTTATGTGGACTTTCTGCCCCTGTTATATCAATAGGAAAGATGACGGCATTTCCTTAACAATAATGGACATGCTACAATTTTCAAAAATGCAAACATTTCTGCAGACTCAGGATTTCCGCTGCAGATTTTTTTCCTGTAATGTGTGGATGGGATTGGCCAGAATTCCATCCACTTTGCAGGTACTGTAAAACACGTTTTTGTCGCAGTGTTTCCGCTATGACCAAAAGGGCCCCTTCACATGGAGTTTACGCTTCGTGTATTCTGTCTACGCTCCGCTCATTTTACACATGTAAAAATACACGTGTAAAATGTAGTTAGACATTGAGTTCAATGGCTTTTTCGTATAACGTGTCTTTTTGCACACGCGTTATATGAAAAAGCCATTGAACTCAATGGCTAACTACATTTTACACATGTATTTTTACATGTGTAAAATGAGCAGAGCATAGAAATAATACACGGATCGTAAACTCCGTGTGAAGGGGCCCAAACACTGCTTTTTTTTTGCAACATGGGGCCCTGACCTTGGAGTTGTGCGTCAGGACTGTCTCCATTCACTGACTGCGAAAAGAACTTGAAAGTGGTAGAAATGAACGCTGTATAACTTTCTGTAATACAATGCAGAATCTTATCAATACCATATTAATACGCAGGTACATCTCTACCTATTCCTGTCTGTTTTGCAGCCTGGACTCACTGAAGGAAGGGAACAGGGTCACAGAGGATACATGTGTGCCATTTTCCCATTGGCTTGTGGAAAGGGCTAGTTATACACCACGAAATTCATATGGTATAAACCAAGCCTAACAGTCTCTTTGGTATAAAAATCGAAATCTGCATACCCAACAGTGTACCTGGCATTACTTTTATCTACAGAAAGTAACAGGATACCTCCATGGATCTGTCACAAAAGGTATATTACAGCTGAAATATATATTGTATTATAATATTATATTACAAACTCAGCTTTGCTACACCATGACCCAGAGAGGATCTGACTTGCCATTTGTGATTGGACTTCAGATAAGCATGTTATGATGTAGCAGAGTTGACTTAGTTCTTACTGTGTACGGTCATGTACTTTAACTTACACAAATCAAATATTAAAAAGGCTTCTCTTGACTCAAATAGCATGTAATCTGTGGGGTCAGACACCCAGATCTGCTGTTCCAGCAAGGTTTGGGTGCCAGAAGCAGCAGCCTGTACACACTCCATAAGGAGTAGGAGCTATGCAGCAGCACTGTCCACTGTATAGTGATGTTCTAGGGAAGAGTACCACTGATCTCATTACCAGAATACGAGAGCCTGCACACGTTTCTCTGTCCTCCACTAAAGCTTCTGATATGCAGATTGTCCCTGAACAGCTATGTCCAGGTGTCAGACGTCCCCCCTTCCCAGATCACAACATAAAAAATAAAATAAAAAACTACATAAGTGACAACTACAGCCACAACCCACCTGGGTCATTGTCTTCCCTGGCCATCTTCTTGAAGCAATTGTTGAGGGACAGGTTATGTCTGATCGAGTTCTGCCAGTTAGTCTTATTACTCGCATAGAAGGGGAACATTTTCGTTATGTAGGTGTAGATCTGGCTGAGGGTCAGCTTTTTGTCAGGTGTGTTCTCTATAGCCATAGCTATCAACGCACAGTACGAGTAAGGAGGTCTCACAGTCTTCTCAAATTCTTCTTGGCTTAGACAAGTCACCCAAGGCAACTCTGGCATTTCAGAATCACAAGATTGAGCCGCAGTTTGGCTTTTGGCATACCCCGCTGGCAAATACCTAGAGTCACTGCCATTGAGGTAGGAGGAAGGGTTAATGGCAGAACTACTAAACCACCAATATGGGTTAGTATTTGGTCCTGGGTAATCCGTGATGCCACTGTGATACATTGGAGGCAACGACGTCTGAGGCTGGTTCAGGTTCTGCTGATAAAGGGAAAAGTTATCTCTGTAATAGACTGACATGTCCACTAATTCCTGAGCATAGGGGTATCCTGGCTGGGAGTAAGATGAGTACTGCCCAAAGGTATTCATGCTAATTCCTCCTAAGTGCTGTTGGGTTGGGAGAAAGAGAGAGAATCCGCAGTTTAATGAGTTCCAGGGTAGGGGGTGCATTGAAGTAATGACCTTCTGCACAGCCCGGAGATTATTTCCAATCAAGCCCCAAGTAGCTGAAACAGTATGTAGTAATGAAGCCAGTACCGCCCCGGCCCTCCCCCTGGTCTGAGCAGGACACGTCTGCTGTACTCACTAAAGGATCCTATTTCCATGTAGTGCATACAGTTCATCCTATAACTAGGTAGAGACCATAGTACCTTTCATACAGTCAAGTCAACTTGCAGATAGTTCAGAGTTTCTGTTAGCAGTAAAAGGAAACCTTTGAAGTCAATGGGAGGCTTTTTTTTTTTTCAGCGCTGAAATTTCACACCAAATTCCTCACCATTTTCCTCCATGTGAATGAACCCTAAGTCATGTTCACACATTGGCTCAGATTTGCTATTGACTAGATACTGCAAAGTTAGAAAGGTAGGCTGAAATTTCACCAGATTTACCACAGTGGCTGATGCAGGATGATAAATCTGCCGTATCTTTAGACTATCTAATCTACATTTGTAACACCTTTTAGTTGGGTTACTTTGAACCAGAAGTTTTTGGCACTATTTTGGCACATTGTGGTGTGTTTAACCCACTCCCAGGATGTCTCACAGATGTGCCACATTGCGCTGGACATTCACCACTCTGCATCAAAGATGTGCCATATTTACGCCAGAGTCATCATAACCACAGCAGTAAATCTTGGCCATTGTATTTCTTCACGCTGGATGCTTTATTATTGCAGATGGAGTTTACTAATTTCACATTCACATTTGTATTTTTTACTAGCATTGCCGCTTTTTTTTTATTTTTAGAGCTGCCGCTTTGCCCCTTTTGTTGCAGTTTTGCAGATAATTTTCCCTTCGCTTTTTCTATTTATTATTTTGACTATGTTTATGCTATTTCTAAAAAGTTTTTTTTTCTGCAGGTCTATCAGTTGAGATATGTCACCACCTAGTGGAGATATAGAAGTCTACCTTATATGTTACTTAGATGTGCTAAGCTCTGTTCACACTATTTTTATTGTACAAATTGGGCATATACTCAACTAGTGTGTGAGATACAGTTACATACATCACTGGGAGACGTCTTGTTAAAAAAAAAAAAAAAAAAAAAAAAAAGTAAATGTTTTTATTTTTTTTTGTGGAACTCCTTGCATTGAAGAGCATGGTCAACTACAATTTTCAATGTAATAGTTGAAATTAATATTGAAATGTACATGACAAATGGCCGACGTATAACACAAGGACACTAATTTGGTAGATACCAGGTTTACAGACAGCTATGGATATATTCAGTGTAAGGGAGCATTCACACGGAGTAACGCCGGGCGTGTATCACAGCCGTACACGCCGGCGTTACGGCAGACTGCCGAAACACTTCCCATTCACTTCAATGGGAGCGCTCGTAAACGCCACTGTTACGAGCGCTCCCATTGAAGTGAATGGGAAGTGTTCGGCAGTCTGCTGTAACGCCAGCGTGTACGGCTGTGATACACGCCCGGCGTTACTCCGTGTGAATGCCCCCTTACAAACATTTATTGGGACATATACAAACAAGTGCCTGAGCAGGTGTGTACACTCAGGTCAGTTTCAAATTTAGGTTAAACTTTACAGTATAAATGTGAAGCATGTGACATTACAGCTCCTATATTGGCCAAAGAGGCCGCTAAGGGAGCATTATACTGTGAAGGTCCACTAAGGCCGGGGCCCCACGGGACGTAAACACCGCAATTTGCCTGCAGCAGAGATGCTGCCGGAAAAATCGCGGCGTTGTACAGTGCAGGCAAAGTGGATGGGATTCATGCGAATCCCATCCCCACTTTGCGGAAAAGATCGCTGCGTGGACACATTGCGATTTGCAAACCCGTTGTGGCTTTGCAAATCGCAGCATGCCAATTATATCTACGGAAACGCTGCAGGCTTTCCCGGAGATATAATGTTAAGAGAAAGTCCGCAGAGGAAAACACTGTGAACTTTCTCTTAAAAGTGCTTCGGAAAGAACCGCAATGCATTCACGCAGTGGTTCTTCCCGCAGCACTTTAGTGCTGTGGATACAGCCCGTGGGGCTTTAGCCTAAGGGAGCATTATACTGTGAGGGGCCACTAAGGGAGCATTATACTATGAGGGGCCACTAAGGGAGCATTATACTGTGAGGAGCTACTAAGGGAGCATTATATTGTGAGGGGCCAGTAAGAGAAGATTTTACTGTGAGGGGCCACTAAGGGAGCATTATATTGTGAGGGACCAATAAAGGAGCATTATACTGTGAGGGGCCACTAAGGAAGCATTATATTGTGAGGGACCAATAAAGGAGCATTATACTGTGAGGGGCCACTAAGGAAGCATTATATTGTGAGGGGCCAGTAAGAGAACACTTTACTGTGAAGGGCAACTAACACATTGTATGAAACATGTGGAGAGAAAAGTCCTGTAAGCAGCCCTTTTCTCTCCACATGATTCATGCGGAAAGCACACAAACCCCATTATAGTCTACGTGGTCCGCGGATTTCCCAGGTAACCGCTTTTAAATGTGTATAGGTTTCCGTTCGGGGGGTCCCCAAGTGGACTCCCGGAACGGAAACCCGAACACAGATGTGAGTAGAGCCTACCTTGTAAAGATGATAGAACTCTGACAGAACAGATTAGCAATCATCTCTGCTGCCTGGATAGTTCAGTACAGTGACCTCTACAGGCAGTGGAGATAAGTGCTGATTTCTGCTACTGGAGAATGGAATTTGGTATCTTTATAAGGGGGACAGCAGCTGATAAAAAATGCTTTCCCCGATCGCTGTCATGATGCTGCGGGGCCCCAGTCATCTCCAGCTGGTCGCAAGCCTTTATCCCTCTATACCTGGTCACCACTGGGTATACAGTGCAAACAGACTGTGTGGCCTGAAAAAAAATTTCTATGCCCTACCAGCGCCATTGAGTTATACAGTGTTGGCCAAAAGTATTGGCACCCCTGCAATTCTGTCAGATAATACTCATTTTCTTCCAGAAAATGATTGCAAGCACAAATTCTTTGGTATTATTATCTTCATTTAATTTGTCTGCAATGGAAAGCCACAAAAAGAACTGTCAAAAAGCCAAATTGGATATAATTCCACACCAAACATAAGAAAGGGGGTGGACAAAAGTATTGGCACTGTTTGAAAAATCATGTGATGCTTCTCTAATTTGTGTAATTAACAGCACCTGTTACTTACCTGAGGCACCTAACAGGTGGTGGCATTAACTAAATCACACTTGCAGCCAGTTGAAATGGATTAAAGTTGACTCAACCTCTGTCCTGTGTCCTTGTGTGACCACATTGAGCATGGAGAAAAGAAAGAAGTCCAAAGAACTGTCTGAGGACTCGAGAAGCAAAATTGTGAGGAAGCATGAGCAATCTCAAGGCTACAAGTCCATCTCCAAATACCTGAATGTTCCTGTGTCTACCGTGCGCAGTGTCATCAAGAAACGTAAAGCCCATGGCACTGTGGCTAACCTCCCTAGATGTGGACGGAAAAGAAAAATTGACGAGAGATTTCAACGCAAGATTGTGCGGATGGTGGATAAAGAACCTCGACTAACATCCAAACAAGTTCAAGCTGCCCTGCAGTCTGAGGGTACAACAGTGTCAGCCCGTACTATCCGTCAGCGTCTGAATGAAAAGGGACTATATGATAGGAGACCCAGGAAGACCCCACTTCTTACCCAGAAACATAAAGAGCCAGGCTGGAGTTTGCCAAAACTTACCTGAGAAAGCCAAAAATGTTTTGGAAGAATGTTTTCTGGTCAGATGAGACAAAAGTAGAGCTTTTTGGGAAAAGGCATCAACATAGAGTTTATAGGAAAAAAAAGAGGCCTTCAAAGAAAAGAACACGGTCCCTACATTCAAACATGGCGGAGGGTCCTTGATGTTTTGGGGTTGCTTTGCTGCCTCTGGCACTGGACTGCTTGACCGTGTGCATGGCATTATGAAGTCTGAAGACGACCAACACATTGTGCAGCATAATGTAGGGCCCAGTGTGAGAAAGCTGAGTCTCCCTCAGAGGTCATGGGGCTTCCAGCAGGACAATGACCCAAAACACACTTCAGGTCAGCACTAGAAAATGGTGGTGAGAGAAAGCCCTGGAGACTTGTAAAGTGGCATCAATGAGTCCAGACCTGAATCCCATAGAACACCTGTGGAGAGATCTCGTGGTGGCAGTTTGGAGAAGGCCCCCTTCACATCTCAGGGGGGACCGCAAGCAGTTTGCCAAAGAAGAATGGTCTAAGATTCCAGCAGAGCCTTGTAAGAAACTCATTGCTGGTTACCGGAAGCGGTTGTTCGCAGTTATTTTGTCTAAAGGTTGTGCTACCAAGTATTAGGCTGAGGGGGCCAATACTTTTGTCCGGCCCATTTTTGGAGTTTTGTGTAAAATGATCAATGATTTGACTTTTTTTTTTTTTCATTCTCTTTTGTGTTTTTTCATTGCAAGCAAAATAAATGAAGATATTACCAAAGAGTTTGTGCTTGCAATCATTTTCTGGAAGAAACTGAGTATTATCTGACAGAATTGCAGGGGTGCCAATACTTTTGGCCAACACTGTAAATTTCTTAAACTTGGCAAGTGGGCATAAATTTGAAACTGCGTTGTATTAGTGTGTTTTGTGTTGCAATATGGTATTTGGTACCATTGGAGGACTTAATGTGAGTGTTCTAGCGTCATTGTCCCCCATTGATGAGGGCCCAGTGGTTCAGTTAAAAAAGTTTGATTTGACTTGCTCTATGCTAAGACTAGCTCCTCATAGTATAATACACTATGACCCCCTCAATATAATACTGCCACACAATGCAACATATAATAATACCACATATCCCCCCCAAAACAATACTTACACAAAGAAAACCAATCATGACTGGATCCTTTCTCTCCGAGGGCCACATGGTCTGCCTCTGATATTTATACCATCGATGTTACTGAACTGTCTGGAACTATACAAGGTCATGGCGACCTTCCTTTTGTTCCTTCAGATTTCTTTACTATGACTTTTTGCTATGTTCTCAGACATTACACAGAGCAACCTGACAATTTTTCAAAGGCTTTCCGAAATCCATCATAATAGTTGAGAATATAAAGGCATTTTTCATCTTGGGATTAGATGGCCGAGTCCAAGCCACTTCACTGTACATTCCTGCTAATATCAGCAATCCAATGCAATTTCTTTGTCTGCATTTACTCATCGGACACCTGCAAGTGAATTGTCATACTGGATATAAGTCCTATCTGTGCTTTGATCAGGCTATAGCCCCCACTATTTTTTATTTTCGCAGAATGGTATTTTATTTAGTATAACTGGAAAAACATAACAAAACTGATATCAATATGTTATCTCCATAATCATAATCATCTATCGCAAAAAAGTTCCTATATCATTAGGGGGTTAAAGTTTATGGGCGTAGTGTAGATGGTGTGTAGCTTAGATGTAGAGGGGGCATGGCTTAAGATGCAGCAATATATGCCAAAATTGAAGGGGGTTTCTAGCCTTAGAAAAATAAAGTTCATATGACTTAATAGTGTGATAGTAACATAAGAAAATATTACCCACTTCTCCGCAGTCCGCTGACTGCTCCAGTCCACAGACTGCCCAAGTCCCTACTGTGCACCAAAATGAGATGCCCATCCAGCCGAGCACTGCCTGCCCCTATTTATTGCTAAACGACTGACTATATGTCAGTGATGAAGGTAACCATGAAGAGACACAGAGCTGCATAGGAAGCTGTAGACTCAAACAGTAGAAGATTTTAGTGGAGAAAAATGGTAAAATAATACATTTTAAAAAAATATATAATTACCTTTTAGAATTATTTAGTTTTCCCTGATCCTTGTAGTTATGTCCGTGCGAGCTAATATATCACAAGCCAGGGCCTGCAATCATGACCAGATGCCATGATGTGTCCACTATCATAAGGTTGCTGTAGACCATGACTGGCTAGCCTGCCCCTGTCATGTAGGCGTATAATCGGAGAGACAACTAGGGGCCTAGGCAGAGCAGAGGTAGCATTCGCTACATGGCTCTTTAGTTTGAGGGGCCTGAAACGTCTCTCTACAATATAAAAAGACACCAATGTTATAGCTAGCATATAGTAAGTGGGGGCCTCATTCCATACTTTGCTTTGTAGCTAAGGACCTTCTAGTTAGGCTTCCAGATGTGACCAGAGTGGAATTGTAGGCAGTATACAAATATTTGGGATTTGGGTGGTGGGTGCCCGTCCCTAGTGATCTGCCTACAAATTTCCTTATGGGTGAGTGTTCATATTATTTTGGTCTGTATTTATAACATGTCCACTTCCTAATATATGTGGCTGTTTACGTGAAAAGGGCCCAGATCGTCGATACTAATTATAGAGTAAATAGTCCAAAACATATTTGGGTAAAAAAATCACAATTTTGTTTTATGCAAAAATTTTATTTAAAAATATGTCAAGTTTACAAATTTTGTATTGTATAAATGTTTCGGACAATGTTACACCATAACCGTTACAATGATACCAAGAACTCCATATCGACAGTGTGGGCCCTTTTCACATATGTTGGTTACTGGACCTCTGAGGGCAATGTTTGTGCCGCTCTTTGTATATAGGAAGTAAGATACATTTAAACAGGACCTATAAATTTTGACACTATAACACTCATTGCTCGTTTCAATAGGTGAACACAAACATTAGGGTTCACAATTAGGTCTTATGGTTGTATTTGATGGGCAGTAATACTCACCCATGTGAGTTTAAATACATGATATGAGTATATATTTTGTACTTTTGATGTTTTGTAAGGAAAATTAGCAGCATCTACAGGGACTGCATTTGGCTGTGGCATCCCACTACACCCATTTTTGTATGTGTACATTTGTTTCCTTTACATTGTCCTATCTTTTGTATGTGGTAAATTATTATAATAAAGATTTTTTGAGATTTTTATTAGTACGTTGCTTACATTTTGCTGTTACACATTCATATCTGATGTCATACTTACCTTTCTTTGTGGTTGTTGTTAGTATACAAATATTGTAGCAGCAACACATGAGCCCGGGTGCCTGAGGAGGCTCAAACACCTGTCTGCCACAAATCAGTACAGTGGGGGCCCTGATAAGGATCTTGTATTGGAGCCCAAGAGCTTCAAGCTACACCCTTGGATAAAATATAGGACCCATGCACTTGTAATAGGAGGGTAAACATGAAATTTGTGAAGGTTAATAAATTAAAGGGGTTGTCCAAGAAGTGGAAGTAGCAGCGGAAGATGGAAGTATACATTTAAAAAAAAAAAAAAAATATATACTATCCCTGGTGCTCCATTGTTCACACCGTCGGTGTCAGTTCAGGCAGTATTTTTAGCAGCGAGACTTGAGCATGAGCCTGAACAGACACCGTCAGCGGACAATGTAGCCCTGGGGACAGGTGAGTATCTTTTTTTTTTTTTGTACTTTACACCTCCACCAGCAGCCCCAAAGGTTTCTCCAATTTTTGGACAACCCTTTTAAGATATTTTTTAATTTGTAATATAGTATATTGTACTTTTAGTCATTTTATAGTGTATACTGGAACCCTCATAATACATATGATATTCTATAGACCTAAGGTAAGCCATCTGTAGTCAGTTTCAGTAGCAGCACTGCATATGTAATGTACATGGAAAGCTGCCATAACAGGGGTATCCATCTCAGGTTGTCTGTATTTCTATCGCTTTTAACACGACCTCCCACGGTAGCAATCTCACTCTGTGTTAAGAACAGGATCACTTGTGTGAGAGCCCGGTATCTGTGACAGTCAGTCGGAGGGGGTCATATAGATTCCCAGACCTTAAGTGTCTCCCGAAGAGGAAATGGTCAGGAAGCAGGTTCTTAAGAGCTACTGGGTAATGGCAGAGCAGATAGTGTAGCCCTGGGGCACAACAAGAGAGTCGATGATTTGACACCTCAAAGCCTCCAGAGATCAGGTGAATCTTCTTAGCAGATACTTTACTAAACCAATTTGTGTCACACATGAAGACAGGAGGACATCATTCACCATGGGAAATGGGAAGACGAGTGACGATACCGTCTGCAGAAAAGAGTAACTTTATCTTTTCTGTGTCAATCTAATTGATGAAATCCTTGCTCGGCATAAATGTTTCAGCACATCGGATCCTTTCTTGTCTATAGATTTAACGCCAACGCTAGCAGTATGGGAATTCCTATACATTGTTGTGACAGTAAAGGTAGCCTTCATGGGAGAGGTCTGACCATCTGTTACATATATTTGACTCCCATGTGAATCTGCCATTGTACATCGAGTTTTGTAATGTATAAAACAGTAGAGAATGGGGGATAGTATTCCAGTCATGGGAAGTAGTAACCTATTTAAAGGGAGAGATCAGATAAACATTGGCAAATGTATATTTTATTAACATGGACTGTATAGTAAAAAAAAATCTGAATTTTTGGACTGTCGGATTTTTGGTCATATGTAATGTTTATTACATTTTTTATAATATATAATGTTTATGACCATTTTTGCAGTTTCTGCTTACCCGATGAAACCTGAAAACCATCACCCAGCAGGCCAATTGTTGGCAGACCTCATGAACTTAAAGTACTACGTAGAGACACAAAAGAACAGGTAATCTACAACAGTTTACTGAAATAAAGATGATTTTTGTATAAACTGCTAAACTAATGAATACACTATAAATTAAGATATACTATAACATTATATGATAGAATTATCCCTTTCAATAGACACAAATGTTCTATAAATCAATAGTACAAGTGAATATAAGAAATGTTGTAATATAGCCTCTTTGTGAGACAACTCGGATTATCTGCTCACTAAGGCCTGGTTCACATCTGCATTCAGTATTTCATTCGGGGAGTCCGCTTGGGGTCACTCCGAATGGAATACAGAACACATTAAAAAGCGGTGAGCAATGAAAGCATGCAGAGCCCATAGACTATAATGGGGTCCGTGTTTTCCGCAGGCCACATGATCCGGAAGGTGACGTCACATAGCCATAAAAGCATAGGTCTTGTTTAAAGAACGCCACTGCTGCTTGAAACAGCTTATCCACAGGCGTGCAGGTGTGAGACCAAGATGATCTTCAATTAAGAACCTATCCTAAAAGATAGGTCATCGGCGTTAACCTTTTTGCCATTTATTACTTTAAAATGACCAAATTAGCATGATCCAACCATGAGTGCAGGACATGTTTAGAGCCGTGATCTCCAACTCCAACCTGTGGCTCTCTAGCTTTTGCACAACTACAACATCCAGTAGGCATCTGTCAAGGAAAATTAGGAATTGTAGTGTCAGGATGGCCGGAGAGCTGCAGGTTGAAGGCCAATGGTGTCAAACCAGTAAGACGCCCTCTGGGTTGGAAAAGAATTGTCAGACAAGTTGACAGACACAAGAGACTTAAGAGCGCTGTCCTGCCAATGTTCCCATATATTAACACCGTGGGTGTTTATTTCTCTGCTAGTACAATTCATGAGGCTTTATAAACGGCATAATTATATTGTTTACTGACTACCATTATGGCGAGATAATCAGGACGCCAGTGAAGTGTATTTCAGCAGATTGAGCTGTATATTAAAGAAATACGTTTTATGATTTGGCAAATAGAAAGGAAATTGTTGCTGTGACTAGATTATGAATCCTAAATGGCGTTCCGTTCCTCCATCATTTTTAGGATATGAGCCTCTGATTTAATGACTAGCTTATTAGTCAGGACTGAAGATGTGAAGTTATCTTAGTCTTTTCATTAATTCGGTAGATGACGATTTCTGCCAATTATTCTATATCTTCTCTCGCAATGGGTAAGTGGATTTAGATGCTCGCGTATCTTGTATATCATCACATCCATTTAATTGCATTGATGTGAGAGCCATTTACAACTGGGGAGATATGTGAATATTACACAGCGAGTCTGGGATCCCACGTTGCGAAGAATACTTACCATGTTGGAATTAGCTAACCCCTGGTTCTCCAGATCAAGAAAGGGGGTCATGTAATCATCCCTAGTGGTCTAGTGTGCTAAAGGGGTTAATCATACCTGCTATCTGGTGTTACTCACCTCTCCATGCTCCATCAACCTTCAGGTCAGTACTAGTCCCTTATTTCCCGGGCAAAGTAGCTGGGAGAGTTATTCTCAGTCTAAAGCAATCTCATAGGGTTAGATACTAGCATGGAATGGTTAAAGGAGTTAAGTTGTTATGGACACTTATCCACAGGACAGGATATAAATGTTTCATCACGGAGATCCCCTTTGCCAAATCCCTAGTGATCAGGCAGACGTGGGATAGAAAGTCCCCCTAAGGCCTCCATGTGAATGGAGCGCCAGTGCACTTGTGTGGCCAGTGCTCCGTTCACTACTATGGGCCTGTCAGGACTGTAATCTCTGTTAGTGCCCACAGCCCAATGGAACGCCGATTATGCAAGCACGCTGGTGCTCCATTCAGAAAGAGGACTTTTGGCCCCCTTCCGATCACTGGGATCCCTTTAACCCTAGAGGACTTATTCCCTTTCGCTGGATAGGAAATAAGTGTCCATAACAGCACAACCCCTTTAACAGTAGTGTTCCCTGGCCTGGCGTGAGGCAATGACTACCCTGTTTCCCCGAAAATAAGACAGTTTCTTATATTAAATTATCTAACGAAATATATGACCTTTCTTATTTTCGGGGGATGTCTTATGCAGCGGCTGGAGCAGTGGAAGAATCGGCAGTCATGCTGATGCTTCCTTAGCAGAGCGCCGGCATGACTGCCGGTTGTATGTGATCCAGAAGGTGAAGGGGGGTGTCTTATTTTCGGGGAAACAGGGTATTAATACTAGGTGGGATAGGTTTAGGGTTGCATTTCAGGGAGGTATATTAGTTATTGTGACTCAGACAACAAATGCCAAGATGGAGGGGGGTTATTAATAACAGACACCCATCGAGGCAGCACTATCTACTGATTCCATGTGAAACCTTGGACAATCTACTTTTAACCACTTCATTGAAGCATCAACCACCATGTGATCTGCTTGCTTCTCACTGGTGCCCACTACTGGATGTTTTTTTTTCTTTTCAGTGTAATAGACATGTATAGCTCTCTATATTCCTATACAGGTGTGCAGTGAGCGAGCTCTATATACAAGCCATTTAATGAAGCGCAGGCAGAGGGCAGTCACTGCTAGTCCTTCTGAATGCAGTTATAATACATTTCTCTCCTTGGTCACATTTACCAGATGTCCATCAGGCAGCTGCCACATTGTTTTGACGGAAAGAAATTAAGCACAATGCTGTCGGAGGCTCTATCATCTCTAAAGACAGGGTCGATTATACACTGACACGTGAGGATGCAACCCAAAGCTGTCATTTTGCATGGTGTCTTGTTAAAGCCTGCAGACATCTGCCATATTCAAAAATACAATATGTATTTTGCTGCTAAAATGATCCTGCTCAGTAGAAGCCTCCTCATTTAGTGCATTTTTCTCCGATTCCTGTCGCGTCTCACAATGTCTACAGAAACATTTACCCAACTTGTATTAACAGCGGTCTACTTGTTACTGGGATCTTTGATTGTCCATTGTGGAGGAGCTTGAAATGCCCCTATTGTGTTGGCGTTTTACGTATATTTTATTCTATAATGCAAAACCCCCACCATCCTATAATGGCTACTTAGCATATGACTGGTCTAAAACGACATATTGTCAAAGTGTTTGGATTCCTGCAAAAATGCATGTCGAGATGACCTGCGGTCACAAATACAATGTTAATCAAAAGTCTTTTTATTTTTACAAAGCCGGAGAATATAGGTTGAACGTCCTTTTTAGTTTTCGTAATGAGGCATTTGCTATTTCTGGCCTTGCTTTATTATAACTCAAAGGTTATTGCATTGAATGGCCGGCAATTGTTGGTGCCACTTTCCTGCTGCCGCAATGGAAAGAACTTACTGTAAGTTTTTAGCCATTTTTTTTTGTGTGTGTGTTTTTTCACTAGTGAATTCCAAGAGTCAAAACCATTATTATTTGCCACCTTAAGATAGTTGTATGGTGGCTTCTTATTGATCACACATAGGTTGGAAAAGCCCCCCACAGATCCATTAACTGTTTCTCATGTTTTTTTCGATTTTCTTTTTTGACTCCCAGCCTTCCAAACCCCATTACGTTTTAATTTTTCAGTTCAAAGAGCCACATCTGCGCTTCATTTTTGTGGGATATTTGTACTTCATAATGATACCATTTAATATTCTGTATGATGTACTAGGAAGCTAGAAAAAAATTCAGAATGGGGTAGAATTGGAGAAAAACTGCATCTGTGTGATTTTCTTATGAGCTTTGTTTTTGCGACATTCACCGTGCAGCCAAAGTGAGATGTCACCTGTATTCTGTGGGTCAGTACAATTCCAAGAAAACTAAATGTATATAGTTTTTTTTTTTACGTTTTAACCCTTTACAAAAAAAAAAAGGCAAAAATATATATATTTATTTATTTTACTTTTTTTTATTTTTACTGTAATTATTAGACCACTCAGGGGTCTTGAACCCCAGTGGGTCTTATCACTAATGCAATGCATTACAATGCTAATGATTCATTGCAAAAAGATTGCACTTCTATTACATGCTGCGTAGAGCATCCTGTAATAGAAATTAATAGGAGATTAGCCTGGGAGCCTTTTCAATAGTCTTCCAGCTGTCCAAATAATGGATTGCCAGCCCCGGAGTTCACTCCCTGGGCAAGGCATCCATAGGAAAATGGTGCCTCAGTCAGCTTTGAACAAGGCAGTGGGAGATTAATGCCTGCAATCACTGCGGGCAATGATCTTTGGTATTGCTGTTGGGCATACGCTGTATTGTAGGCCTCTCCTAAGTGGCCGACCATACTATTACAGCTGATGTTGGGAATGGGTTAAAGGTTTTTTTTTATCTGTAGTGTATGTTTCACACTGATGACCCATCCACTGGATAAGACATCAGTATGTGACACTCAGTCCTCACGCAGATCAGCGCTGTATACGAGTAGAACTCATAATATTGTAATTTGGCCTATATATGTATATCATAGTGTATATACGTGTGTGCTTGTATACATATCGGTTTGCTATGTGTGTGTTTGTCCCCCTATTTACAAAATCCTTCTTAACTCCTCCTGAAGCCACTCCAGGGACTAGCAGGTACAAAAACCAAAAACACCTGCAAACGCCCACTTCTGAGCTGAGTATACAGAAGCCATAACACTTTTAAAACCTAGTTCTTGCCAAAAATGGGATGGTTCCCAGGTGTGCTGTTATTGTTACAACATGTAGCCACTCACAGAACTTCAATGAAATGAGTGGGTCACCATGTATTATACACTGGTACCAAGTGCACCAGAACACGAGCTGGGCTTTACAAGCCTATGATAGGATATAAGTCCATAACCCTTACCAGGAAATGTAGGATAAGATGGTGGACCAAGTCTATCTGTCCTACTGCGACATAATATCTATATTACAAGTCGATGACGACGAATTATTAGTAATAAGTTGACCAAACAATGATCAGGCTTCTTACACACAAATATAGGATGTAGTAAAAATAGCAAAACTAATATTAATATCAGGCTAACTATATAGGACACTTCTTAGGACTTTTTTCTATTATATTTTTTTTGTCTTACTTTTGGAAGTAAGATCAAGATAAAAATGTAAGGTTCTTGGAAGCAGTGAGTATGATTAATTTAAGCATACATCAATGTGCCACAGAAGGTCACAGTGCACACTTGGAAGTGAGGAATAATAAGCTTGAAAATGCCCATAGGGGCCCCTGCTCCGCTGCACGGGAACTAGACTGCTTGCAGAGTGCTTGAAATCATTTAATAATTCATCGCTATCTCTTGCTAAAACCAATAAGATGAATTATTTAAGGACTTCATATTATTAAAGTGTCAAACTGATTTGGTGCCGAGAGACTAAAGTTGGCAGTTTACAAGTTGCCAGATGTATGCAATGCCAGGGTGTCCTCTGTCTCCTCATGGGCACACACCTTGTAGCAGATATTTTACCCGGTGACACTTCATTCCTAGAGAGAAGAGTCTCTGAATAAAATCTTGTAGTCAAAGAAAAAAAAAAACCCCAAGAAAACAAGAAACGTATGGTTCCTCCGAGCTGATACCGCTGTAATTTATTTAATGTTTATAGCTACAAGCCTGCAGAACAATTCAGATTTCATCTTCACACATAAATGCTACTGAGAATCGTAAAACATGTCACAGCAAGCCGGCGCTTGTGCCAAAACATCCTTGCCATGAAGACTGAATTACAAATGCACATAGTCAAGAGCTGACAACAGTATTAAAAATTACCAAGTCTTAAAGGGGAACCTCCTACGAGGCAGAGCAGGCAGGCGCTTATAATCCTTTCACGCTGATGAGACCTGACATGTAAGCTGCAACTTATCATGGCAGCACGTACAGTACTGTGCAAAAGTTTTAGGAAAAAATGCTGCAAAGTAAGAATGCTTTCAGACATAGAAGGGTTAATAGTTTATATTTATCAGTGAACAACATGAAGTGAAGGAAGAAAAGAGGAAAGTAAATCCCATCAATATTTGGGGTGACCTTTCCCCTTTGCCTTCCATCAATTCTCGGTACTTGCAGATAGTTTTTGGCAGAACTCGGCAGGGCAGTTGTTGTTTGAGAACTAAGCACAGATCTTCTGTAGATGTAGGTTTGCTTCAATCCTTCTGTCTCTTCATGTCATCCCAGACAGACTGGACGATGTTGAGATCAGGGCTATATCAATATTACTGTCATGTACATTTTCTTCATTCACTTCATTTTGATAATTGACAAACATAAACTATTAACCCTTCTATTTCTGAAAGCGTTATTATTACTTTGAAGCATTTTTTCCATACTTGTCTAAAAATGTTTTACTGTATCTCTCTTGCAAGGTAATGTAGGGCACATTGCTATACCTTAGAGAAAAAGCTACATCCAATTCTGTAGAAATAATAAACACCCCAAAAATTGCAACACTTGTCGTCGAACATTGTCAATAAAATGAATCAAAGCGGTTAAATGCAGTCCCAAGTTGGCATGTCAGGGGCCTAAACACTCCATATACTGGGCCAATGTGGAGCTCAAAGTATAGGGCTCTGTGGGGGCCAAATCATCACTTCCAGGACTCCTCCTCCAAAGGGCAAAGGTCACCCCAGAAATTGATGAGATTTTCATTTTGTTATTTGAAAACAGAAATTAACTATTAAATTCTTGAAAGCATTTAATTATTTCCACTTATGCCTAAAACTTTCACACAGCAATGTAGGGGACTATCATTCATAAAAAAAAACTCCTATTCTCCAACGTACCCTAATAATATAGAGTAAAGCTTGTCTACTTTGGATCATACTTGCCAACATTTCCAGACCTCTGTCCAGGTGGTAGAGACTGGTGATGTAGTCATACATTCTTTTGGCCACACCCCTTTTGGGGTAATACGCCCACTCTATTTCCCGCTGCCTTTATGTGCAATAATGAAACGTATATAGATCATTTTGGGCATTGCATTATTGTATTTGGGCAGGGTATGGTGATGGTGTTATTACATGGGCATCATAGCTCATAGGGATCATCACTTTCTGCCCCACCTGTTGTACCGCCGACCCCTACCTCACATAACTCTACGTCTTCTCAGGAGATAATAAAGCTGTCAATCAATAGCAGTAATAATTGTGATTGATTAGCGGAGGTGGCCTGTAGACATAATGCAGGCATACAAGTGATATCTACTAGCATCTACAAGCCTCTGGAGACTGCGGCTATGGAGGTTCTAAGGGAAATATAAGAAGACCCTGAATTCTACAAGAGGGTTGAAAACAGGCCCACCATATGTTACAGAATGGACACCAAATTCTTAGCTTAAGGCTAAGCCCACATTGCATAATCTCATTGTTTTTGTTGCAGATTTTGTTGTGGTTTTTTGAGCCAAAGTCAGTAGTGGCTTGAAAAAGAATGGGAAATATAAAGAAAGTTCTTAGACATTTCCCTTCTGTTAAATCTACTCTTTACTTGGCTCAAAAAACCGCAGCAAAATCTGCAACTGCTTTGTTTCCGCAACATGGGGCCTTAGCCTAAATGGGTTTATACCATGAACATAACTATTGTGACAGGACCAGGGGCAAAGTGGTAGAAGGAGTATACATTTCTCTTAGGTTCCTGTCTTATATGATCTAAATGCAGCAATGTTCCTTGCTGAAGGATTTGATCAAAACCCTGGTAAAAACTTCTGGCTGCTGGAGTGGGAGTATTGGGTGTGTCTATACTCCACTCACCCACTCCAGGGTTTTGAGATGTGTGTGGTAATTCCTGGTTTCATGAAAGTGTCTGTATAAAAGGGCAGACAGCCCAAAGGAAAAGGTCTATCTCTGCTCCTGGGAAACTAAGTGTGAGTTTACCTGCTGTATTTTGTGTTTAGGGAGCTGTGCAGAAGGCCCAGCTCTCTTTAGCTAGGATACCTGCTGTTTAAGGTAGAAGCCGGATGGCTAGGATTTATTTTGTATTTTGCTTTTGTTTTGTCTGCACCACTTCCAATAAAACTGGTTGCGGCCAGTTGCACCATATTCTGCTGGACTGGACTGTTATTTTGTGCCAAAAGTGCTCGTCTATCTGAGGACGATCCCTGACTTAATCCCGTTACACTATATTTAGATTTGTAGACAATTAGAAGTGAAACAGTTTGGCAAATCTAAATAATTAAAAATGTTGCCGTTTTAAAGATTTTCTCTTGGTTAGTTGCCATTGGATGACAATGAATGCAGGAGCAGTCTATGGCCCGGGTCTCGTCTGAAGGCTTGTCCAATCACAAAGATACGGTCAGGGTAAACTCTTGTTTAAACTCATTCCCTGAGGTCTTTTGACTAAGCTATCTCATCCCAAGTGCTTTATTCGTGTCAGTTCTACTTTATCATGTCCTACATGATTCTTCTGGTGCTTTTGAGTGAAAGAGTGAGTTTTGGAGCAGATTCTCCTCTACGTTCTGTGTGAGATCTACGGCAGGCAGTCTCCAGTCACCAACTGTGAGAAAACTGAGAATTAGAGATGGCCCTGCATAGAGAAAAACTGCTAAAAGTTTTGGAAACAGGTCATGTAATTGCCAGAAGTAATGTGTATTTTATTCATGCCTTAGGTATGCTTTAAGGTTCTCCGTTCTCTTCACAAAGAGTTTGTGCAGCAGCTGAGGTGTTAATTTAACTTACATAACTTGTATTATCTTTGCATCCTGAGCCATAATGGCCAATATTTTTTATACTTTTTGTTGTTTTTTTTAATGTCTTTTGCATGTCATTAACTTTTTAACTTTTTAATGAAAACTTGTCATATCCACTTTGCTAGAATCAGGCGCCGTTCTTAAAACCATCCTTCTCAGTGGGTGTACTACATACTGTGATGGGGAACTGAGACGCCAGCGGGTCGTTTGCATTATAAAGTGACAATCCCAAACCACCTTCAAAGTGACACTTCAGGAGAGAACGTGCTTGAGGAGCTGGAGAGATGTCCATCTGTGTGTTCTGCCTCCTTTGGGGAAAATTATAATGGAGATGATTTTTTTTCACTCCGTTGAGAGTTGTTAAGTGAAATCTACATAGTGTTATGTGAGCGCTCAGTGGTTGAAGGTTTTTTCTTTTTGTGTTTTTTTGGGATGACAGAATTACTCATGGGAGAGGTTCAGAAAGGGAATGGCTAGCAGCCTTTGTCAGTCAGATCTGGCAGAAACAAGTCCAGTCCATTTGAAGCATTTTGAATATGAAAAACCCACATCAAGGCTTTTATCCATATATTGAAATTCTGTGTGATGATCGCTGTAGAGAGGAACAAAGGACAGAACCGCTCTATTGTATTTCCATTAGACTCCATGGCAACTAAGTTACTTTAATAGCATTTAAAGGGCCTTGTCACGAGTTGCTGTAAGCAGAGATATTTATAAGATGACCGCACGTCAGTCAACCCATAGCAAATAGCTGCATTTCTACATGAACAAAATAGTCTGATTCCCAATTGTAGACAAACACAACCTAACTAAACTAATAACACACAAACAGCTGCTCAGTCCATTTGTTTTTATTAAGCACATCGGAGCAAATTTATTAAGACTGGCACTCAATTGGTTCAGAGACCGAGAGATTTATGAAGAAGATCTGAGCTCTTCATAAATCAATCGGAAGTCCTGGTGGCCAGAATGGAAAGCGACACTAGGTAGAAACTTTTTTGGCTTCAAAAACTGCATACATAAACTTAGTGTGTAAACTTATGATTAGTTTCACTGTTGCTTTGCCCATTAAATAAAGGCACACAAAGCCTGGTTACTGACAAACCTGGTTTTCACAAGTAAGATTTCTGCTTTGTAGCGCATACCAAGTGCTCTCCATTTCCTTCCTTCTGTGTGTTATTGTTCTGTCTTGCATTGTCACCTATGTCACCGCTGCAGGCAGAAATGTTTTCTTTATCCTTCTGTGTTGGTATAAGCACAGCCCCATTTACTTGAACCAGCCATGCCGCCATTGAACGTGACATCACATTTCCTGTAAAGCAGAAGCGGTGCTGCCACTTCAAACAGCTGATCTGCCATGGTCCTAGGTGTTGTACCCCCTCTGATCTTCAATTGATAACCTACCTTAAGGATAGGTCACCAATTGATAAATAATAATAATTTTTTCCCCTAATATGAAGGTCATTGATGTCTGCCTGGATCAACACTTTAGGATTATAGGTTGGACTTGAGGCCTTGTGTCCTTTTTGCAACCTTTTCAACTATGTAACTAGGTAGTTACCAGCAGAATAGATCCAGCAGGAGGGGGAGAAAAAAGTGAAGAAACACCTAAACACCTACATAACAAAAAGAAACTAAGTGACCATAAAGCAGATTCATAAAAGCCCAAAGGGACTTTTCCTTCTTTGTACCTGAAAGCTCTTCTGCGTTCACTTACAACAATAGTGATTCATCCACGTGTCACGGCTGCCAGATCTTTACCGAGAAAAATGCTTGCTGTGTTTTTTCTATATATTCACCTCCGTTTTACAGCCGAGCATGTATCAACAGCTCTGTGACAACTTCCCTTTTTTTTCACCTGCCATTTACACACCTTACAATGAAATATTAAACGGTTAGCGATTTTATATTTATTTGCTGTAGTAAATCTTTTCACTGCTTTTCAGGCTTTTTTTTATTATTTTAGCTTTTTCACATTTGGAGAAATATTATCCACTTGCCCATTTATAGTAAAACGCCCACAAGAACCATTTTTTGCTTATTTTAGACATGTAAGGGTGTGTATATAGAACTTTGGAAAAAATTGGGCCTATTTTTCCACTTTGAATATGAAGCTTCTTAAAGAGGACCTTTCATCAGATTGGGTACAGGCAGTTCCATATACTGCTGGAAAGTCGACAGTGCGCTGAATTCAGCACACTTATCGGCTTTCCCGATCTGTGCCCTGGGTAAAGCGGTATCGGTCCCGGTACCGTAGCTCTTTACAGTCAGAAAGGTGTTTCTGACAGTCAGTCGTGCTGTACAGTGTGTGGGAGGAACGCCCCCTCCCCTCCTGATAATACTTGTCTATGGACGAGCACTGTGAGCAGAGGGAGGGAGCGATAGGCGCTACTGTGGAGAAGGACGTACCTGACACTGTCAGAAACGCCCTTCTTACTGTAAAGCGATACGATACCGAGACCGATAGCTCTTTACCCGGGCACAGATCGGGAAAGCCGATAGTGCGCTGAATTCAGCGCACTGTCGGCTTTCCAGCAGTATATAGAACTACCTGTGCCCAATCTGATGAAAGGTCCTCTTTAAAGGTCATGTTCACTTTCAGTAATCCATTTTTCTTAAAAGGGTCCATAAAAATTAGCTGATAGGTTGACTTACTGCTAGTAATCTTAAAAGGGTTATCCAAGGAGTCTTATTTTACTTCCTCCAAGGTTTTTTTTCTTTTGATACTGTACCTAGGGAGTCTGGGCTGCTTCCGAACCAGCACTTGGTCTTTGGATTGCTCCGCCTCCTCTCGTATTTTCACAAGTAAGTTATCCGTGCTATAGAGGTTGGAAGACTATCGTAAACCCAGTCCCCATAGTACAGGTGGTAAACACTGGAGAGTAGGAAAGAGGTGGAACCACTCGGGGACCGGGTACTCATTCTAATCACATGACTGGGGGTCAGAACCATTCCAGAAACCTAAGGTACAACTTCAAAAAAATGTCAGCGGTAGCAAGTAAAATAAGATAACCCCTTTAACAATGGACTGTAATATGTGGGAGAATCTGGGAGGAACTGTTAAATATCCTAGCAGCGCCACCACAGGATAAATGAAGAATTACATGATGTCCATTGACATTAAAGACCTGTCCCTGTAATGCATAGACATGTTCAGTCCTCCAGAATAATTATTTTGGTAGCCATAGTCTGCTCCATATAATTGATGTGGGTTCTGAATTTCAGACTCCCTTCTAGTTAGAAGGCCTATCCACAGGATCAATAGTTGTGGGCAGAAATTTCTACAACAAATTTACCAAGCGTGTCTGTGCCCAAATTGAATTCCTCATCTTTAGCATTGACAGCGTTAACGTTTTTTTGCAACAGTGTATAGAACATTTTTCTCTGCCTTCCTTTCATTTCAATGGGGTTGGCAAGGCGGAATGTGTTTGGAGATAGGTCACAACGCTTCATTTTTCCGCTAGTCTCATTCCCATGAACGGAATGATATTTAAATTTGTAGACAATTAATAGTTAGACATTTTTTGCAAATATAAATAATTGCAGAGTTGTAGAGATTTCCTCTAACCATGGTGGCGATGGTCTGTTCTCTTGATCAGTTGCCAATGGATATCACCGTGAATGCAGGAACTTTATATGGTCTGGGACTTGTTAGAAACCCAGCCATGACATCCTTGTTATGGACCGGTTATCAGGTAGGGACACTACATGTATGGGAAGATAACCTGGATAAAATAATGTATTTTATTGTATACGCCATTCCCTTATGTAGACGACTTACTCAGGCTGCAAAGGTTCTCAGGAAGGCCATGCTAAAATTTAGACTGAAATACTTCTGTCTGCCAGCAGGTGGCAGTAGTTTCATTCACATATTTTAACATGATAAACCTATAAAACAGGAAGAAAATGAGATGCATAGTTTAGTCTACTTACAAATCTGAGAAAGAAATATAATTTCTTCATTAGTGCTGAAGACTTCCTTTATCAACAAGTTCTGTAATTCCAGAAACATTTTCACTTTCGCTGTAGCTTTCTTGCAGCATAATGTCAGAGCTATTGTTTTCTGCCCTGAGCCAATTACTGTATAGTAAGTATACTGCTGATGGCGTGCTTTCCTCAAGATTTACAAGGTTGTCATTCAATTGCATTATCCATTCTTCTAATTTTATGATAGCCACATGGTAGTGGTACAACTAAAGTGTTTGATTTATATCATTTCTTGGCATTAAAGCTTACAGTCTAATTTACCTTTTATAGGGGCAAGGGCATAGAAGAGACAGATCTAATCTGAAAAAGATACCTTCCATAATGAAACTGACAAAGTTTAGAAACTGGTGGACCCCACGTTAATAGGAGAACCCCATAAGCTAGTGGTCGATGAGCTATACTACCCATCAGATCAGAGGTATAGAAGATCCTGGGCCCTCATGCATTACCACAGATTACACAGGTAAGACAAGTCTACATGAAAAGGTGTCACTTCTGGCTGACAGTCGGAATTCTAAATTATGTCTATATGCCCTAACAAGTTAATTACAGGGGTTGTCCAGGATTTATTTTTAAATGCCAAAGCATGGAATTTCAGAAAATTGATTAAAATCGATACTTAACTGTTCAGTCCCCCTTTGCCCCATGGTTCCCTCCAGTCTCTGTTAACTGGTCTGTAATAATGATGTGCTACACATGTGACCAGTGCAGTTCTCATTGGCCTTAGCAGTGATTCTAACATGTACTAGCAGGACAGACAGTATGTAAGCAAAAGTAGGCAACCAACTATGGCGCCACCTGGAGGAACATGGAGCACTTCCATCCGTACTGTAATGGAACTCCAGGATGGCCACATTCTCAGCTTACATCTCCATCAGGTTGGGTGAACTGGACCCCTTGTTCTTGCGATTGGTGAGGTCTGAGTTTTTTGCACCACTACTGATCATTAAGTCATCCCTTAACCTACAGGTAGGGGGAAAGTTCTAAAGATGGCACAGTCCCTTTAAGGTAGGCCCTGGAAATGAGCATTGAGCATTTATTCGTTACTCACTGCTCTTAGATCCTTCTCTACTTCGGATACCCCATGCTGATGTATTGTGTGCTCTGATGCATAATATATCACTGTAATGCCAGAGCTCAATGCCAAGAAGGAGAGCAAACCTAAGATTAATGGGTATTGAATCCATGCTCACCACTCACTTCCAAGACATGCATCCTGTTTTGTTGGGGGCATAAGGGGACATTATACTGTTCAGGTGGCATAAGGTAGCATTATACTATACATGGGCATAAGGAGACATTATACTGTTCAGGTAGCATTGTACTGTACAAGGATGTAAGGGAGCATTACACTTTCAAGGGGGGACATAACGGAGCATAATACTACGTGAGAGGCGTAAGGGGACATTATACTGTTATGGGGTAATAAGAGGACATAATACTGTGTGAGGGACTTAAAGAGGACCTTTTATGGGTTTGGGCACATGCAGTGTTATATACCGCTGGAAAGCCGACAGTGCGCTGAATTCAGCACACTTTCAGCTATCCCGATCTGTTCCCCGGGTGAAGAGCTATTGGTACTGGTACTGTAGCTCTTCACAGTCAGAAGAGCATTCCTGAAGTCTATCAGGAATGTCCTTCTGCACAGCAGGAGGGGAGGGGGCGTTCCTCCCCGCTCTCACTGTACAGCGCTATAGTCGCTGCTGGGAAGAAGGACGTTCCTGACTGACTGTCAGGAACGCCCTTCTCACTGTAAAGAGCTATGGTATCGGCACTGATAGCTCTTCACCCGGGGCACAGATCGGGAAAGCCGACAGTGTGCTGAATTCACCACATGTGCCCAAACCCATGAAAGGTCCTCTTTAAAGCAGTATTCCAATATACATAATCATATCTATATTTGTAGATAATTAAAAGTTAAACATTTTTGCAAATATAAGTAAAACTACTGTAAAGTTTTAAAGATTTTCTCTGACTTTCTTAGTGGTGACAGGCTGTTATCTTGGTCGGTTGCCAATGGTTATGACCGCTAATGCAGAAACTTTCTATGGTCTGGGACTTGTCAGGAACCCAGCTATGATTTTATTATTGTCGCTGGGTTATCATACAGGGACACTACATGTTTCAGAACATATCCCGGCCACAATAAAGAAATCATGGCTGATTTTCTGACCTTACAAAGTTCCTGCATTCGTGGTCGTATCCACTGGCAACTGGTCAAGACAACAAGACTGTGACCACAAGATATTTAGAGAAAATCTTTAAAACTCTGCAAAATGTTTAATTACTTATATTTGCAAAAATGTTTAACTTTTGATTATCTACAAATTTAAAAATAATTATATAGATGGGAATACCCCTTTAAGGGGACATTATACTGTGTGGTGGGGATAAGGGGGCATTATACTCTGAAGGGGCCACTAAGGAGGTATTATACTGTGGAGGCATAAGGGAACATAATACTAGGTGGGGCCACTAAGGAGACACTATACTATATGGAACAGATAGTGGGTCATCTGTGGTGTGTTTTAGTCCATCCTGATAGAAGGTCAGTACATTCATTGATTAATTTCAATGTTTTTTTCCCCATGAGTTTCCCTCTTTTTGCCTCTGATCATTAGATTGCCTTTTTGAAAGAAAAAAATGGCATTGGCTACTCTGTTGTTTTAAAAAAAAAAAAAAAAATCAACAAAAAAAAACAATACAGGCACTAGACATAATGGAGCTTTTCATTTTCTTAACATTGAAGTTAATGCAAGATGGACACAAATGGAAGACTCTTATATTAGCTTCAACAGGAAATATTTTTCCTCTCATGTATCAGAATAATAGAAAACAAAATGAAGACGACGGGAGGGGAGCAGTTTGCCTAAACTAAATATATCAACAAAATATCATGTCCTGACCCAACTATTATGTATGGCCAATGACTGCTCGACTATAGTGGTCACATTGGCATATATGTGTTCTTACTGCATGCCAATAAGCACAGACTAAATGCCGCCACAGTGAGGGTAAATCAGGTGTATACGGTTTTTTTTTTATTTATGGCATTCAGTGCAATTTTCTTATGCAGTTTTTTATTTTTCCCATGGTCATAATTGTACTTTCAGTCCATGGTATGCACTTATTGGGGCTAGGCTTCTTTGCCAGCTGTTCAGCCCCTATTCACACATGCATCCTGCGCACCCACACCAGTCATGTATATAGGTGATTATGGATATTATGTTGCAGTCTTTTGTTCATAGTAGTACACAGTGAAGACGTCTTTGCAGCAGTCTGCCTTTTCTCCTTAATTGAGTAGGTGCTCCATAGAAAGTGCCAGAGGGCAGAAGTGTGCGCCTGGAGGTGTTGTCAGCTGAACTCTGTACTTGGTTGAAACCACTGCACAGAGCTTAGCTCAGTGGTTGGGAATGAAAATTATGACACATAATCATTCTGTTTTATGTTTGATCTCTTTTCATATCAAGCCATGGACATATAAAAGGGAAACATTACAGACCAGAAGGATCACATATAGTATATATAATCATTAACATCTAATAGGTGATTTATGAAACAACTCATTATAAATAGACCAAAAGAGCAGATCATTACTTTGCTTTTATTTGCCCATTGTTTGCTCAGAATCTGTACACACCGGAGGATCCTCTGCTAATCTAGTGGGCCAGTCTGACCCTGATGGTGAATTGCATTCATGTACTGTATCTAGTCCAGATAATCTGACATGTCTGCAGCACAGTGACTCTAAAATTACAACATAAACTTCTTTTAGCTTTAGACCCCAAACATAAATGGGAGCCAGAAGGTAGTGTTTACATAAGGCAGTATTGGTCTATATAGAGCATGCACATTATACAAGATTAATGGACTATTTTATTGTTGCCTTATCCCTTTAATATACCATTCCCATAGCTGTTAACAAAATTGGTGGGTACTTTAGCCACACGCCCGCCCATGACCCACCTGGGATCACCCATTTTCCTACCGAAGAACTCAGTTCAAACTTGAACTTTCCACTTTGGATGTTAAAGGGATAGTCTCCATAGTACAGGTGACAAAGCTATCTGTGAACATGGGAGAGGCAGGAGGCAGTGGATCAATTTAGGTACCGGAAGCTAGCTCTGATCACATGACCCAGAGTCGAAACCAGACCAGAAACCCAGGAGTTGGCTTTATTTGTACTTACACCCACCTCCTTTGCGGTTGGACATGCCACGTTCCTGGAACTTTTGGTAAACATACTTTCCAAATGCCCCTGACATCTTATGTAACAGTTATATGCAGGTGAATAAAAAAGAGTGGTGATATTTTTCATAGTAATTTGCCCACTAAGTGGTGCCACGCAAATATTTCATTTTCCTTACACTATGTAGACAGCCCCAGCTTTTACTAAGGCCCCCGGCACCTTGGCCGTGATCAGTGTACTATCCGTGTATTTCACTGACCCATTCATTTCTGTGGGCCTGTACACATGACCGTATATTAAACGGTCACTTGTGCGGGCCGACAAATATAGAACAGGTCCTATTCCTTTCCTATCTTGTGGCCCATTGCTTTCATGGCTCCTATTCATTTAATGAAAAGGGGCCGCAGAAGCATGGGTGGCACACGGGGACATCCATGTGTCCCCCTGTGCGCTGCTGATGCCTTTAATTCACGGCCGGTTGGAAGCACACGGTCGTGTGCAAGCGGCCTTACAGAGACATATAGCAGAGACTTGAGATCCTCTGTGCAATTGAACTTATCCCGATCAGCTTTGCTGAATACTTTTGTAAGGTGTAAATAGGCTTCTGAGTTTGTTATTGACAGCATCGAGTGCGCGGTTATACCCTCTTTTCAAACAGCCTTTGATATACACGTACTATTAATCTGAACAAGAGTGAATATCGCATGCCAACCAATTACTTTCCACAAGGAAGTTATTTCCCTTTTGCATCATGTATCTTGTGATTAGACACCGGGAATGTGCTGGCGGAAAACCTGTGAATGAATTCAGGACAATGGAGAGCGCTGCCTGTTCTGCATGCACGCTGCAGAGCCTCATGTAAATGTGTGGTATTACTCCATCCCCGGCTGGCCTGCAGCTCAGAAGGTCACAGGCACATAAAGTTTAAGCGTGTGTTTATTAGTGCCAGAGAATTGATTATTGATTTCAGCTGTCACCGGTGAAGCTCAAAAATCCTTTGTAATTCTCCTTTTTCCCCCTTAATTTTGATTTCAAGCAAACAAGGCAAATTGTGAGTCACATATAATAAACGGGAAACTCTGTGGGGATGTAATAATGTGTGGAATATAATAGTATTGCCTTTAAGTGCACCTATCATTATTATTCTTTTTACGTAAATCAGTAGTATAGGATGAATACATGAATATTGTATTAAATCTTAAAGGGAACCTGTCATGGGGGAAATGCAGAGCAATCTGCAGGCAGCAGATTAGAGAGCTGGAGGAGTGAAGAAGATTGATATATAGGTTTTGAGGAAAGATACAATGTAATGTGTCATTTATTTATTGCTCATTCTGGGCTTAGGAGTCCAGTGGGAGGTCCTAGTCAGTGACTGATGACAACATACAGAGATAGCTGTCAGTCACTGAGTAGGAACGCCCATTGGACTCCTAAGCCCAGAATGAGCTGAGATTTCAATAAATAAATGACAAGTTATACTGGAAACTTTCTGGCAATGCTATATATCCATGTGCACAGCTCCTTCTGCTTTATAACATGCTACCTGCACATTGCACTGCAATTTCAATGTGACAAGATCCCTTTAAGAGGGGAAAGTGGTAAGTACCTTACTTTCCAGCAGTCTGTAATTTCCGCTCCCCTTCTTGCAGGCTGTATGTAAATGTTCATAAACCTTCTCAGGCTCCAAAAGTATTATTTAGTGTCCAGAGTAGTCACTTCCACAAAGATCCACAAAGAGGATCTTTCACCACTTCTACCAGTTCTGTTTTTTAGCATTTGTTACCAGGCTCCGCTCCACTGATTCAAGCACAGTTGGAATATTTTCTCTAGCCCCGACTATTTCTGGGCAACAAGCACTGTAGTGTCAGGAAGGTGGTGCCATTTGGGGGAGGAAGTGATTCAGAGGTCAGAATCACACCCCTTGTCTGCTCCTGCCTGACACCGCCCTCCTGACAGTACAGAGTCTAAATAGCACATCAGGCACTAAAACAGCGGTTACCTTAGGAAACCCTTGGACCCCATAGACTATAATGGTGTGGTGGTGTGTGTGCGCACGAAAAATGCGGAGAGGGGAACAAAATGGCCCAAGCTCAGATGTGAACCAGGCCTTATATGTTTGGAGCACACAAGGTCAGTAGTGGTACTAGGTCTCTTTAAGGAATTTGCCTTTGCAGACCAACTTTAACTGTGCAGTGTCTTAGAGACCATACATGACCTGCTATGGCCTCTGGGGAAAAAATACAAATAAGTTTTCCTAGATGGAAAAAAAAACCACTTACTCTAGTGACCCATTTTATTAGGGAGCTCCCTAAAAATCAGTCCCTTTCTAAAGGTGGCTCTACATCAAGTTGTCCCTTGGCATATTCTTTCCTTGAGCATATAGCACATCTATAACATCACGCTGGTAGCAGCATATCACCTAAGTTTTGTGTTCTAAGGAATCTCCCTGTTCATCACCCCCAACCTTGCAAGGAAGTATGGAATTTCTTGATCACATTCTTATAGTCTGATTAGTCACTGATTTATGTCAGGAGCTATTAAGTAGAAGTAATGTAGTTAAGAACCTAGCCAATGGTTGTCAGGATATAGAAAACCAGTCAGAACCAGGAGTAGGACAACAGGTATTAGGTAGCACATCTAAGGTGTAAGAAAGCCATGTGATTAATATACCTTATACACAGACAGTGATGAGAAAAGACTGATGTCATCCAGGAATGTCACGTACCATGACTGGGAGCAACAATATAGCTGTAGTCTGGGCCCCTGGCAAAGCTTACCTCACAAGGCCTCAAAATGCTCAGGGGTGTTTCTGGAAAAATAAAAAAGACCCTTTTTCTAATAAAGAACCCCTTTAATAGGCAGCTTAGTAAACAAAGCCAAAATCTTTCTTCATAATCTGGTTTCCAGTAAATTTAGTTCTGGGGGAAAAAGTAACCCTGAGCACCAACATATCTTCCTAAGGGGGAGTTCACACGGACTAACGTGCCACATGATGTGGCACGTATACGGTGTGTGATACTTTGCGTGCCGTATACGCTCCCATTGATTTCAATGGGAGCCTGGATCGTATACGCGGCGTCATTTTGCGGCCGCAAAATCACGGCTGCAAAAAAACGCTGCGTATACGATCCAGGCTCCCATTGAAATAAATGGGAGCGTATACGGCGCGCAAAGTATATGTATCACGTGGCCCGTTAGTCCGTGTGAACTCCCCCTCAAAGTGCATTGTTCTGAGGAAAACAGTGCCACCCTTGTCTGAAGGCCGTGGGTGGGATTGCAGCTTATCTCCTTTGATGTGAACTTGGATTTGCTACAATCCCACACACAGATGCTAGGGAATAGTGATACAGTTTCTAAAAGACAGCAGACGTGTGTTTCTAATCCTATACCACCGATTTAAAGGTGCAGGCTGAAAAGGCATACAGTATATGTGCAGGTCCTTGTCCTGGAAGCCAAGGGGTTAATATTTTACTTCTCATCTACCGCACGTAATGAGTAATGTCACTAGGAGGCCTCCGCCGCCATATATCACTTTATGAGATTCTTATGTCACTAAATAAATCATTGTGCTGTATTTCACTTGAAATTGTGCTTTTGGGAAAATCAATAGTAAGCAAATTAACAGCAGACATTATATCACTATGTATTTATTACAACTGCTCGCTTATTTCGCTTTCTTTATTTGTTCTCGCCCCGTTTTCAGGCATTATCACACATTTTATTGAGGCTTAATAAATGCTCTGCTAAGCTGGCTTCCTTCCAGGATCTTAGAAAGAGCTAAGAAAGCTTCTTCTCTATTATTTATAAAGTTACCAGTTAGACTCAGTTCACACTGTACTGTACGTATAAAGCAAGTAACTGGCAGAGCTGATGCACTTTACACCATAGACGTCAATTGCTGAAATGCCTTAATTGCCGATCACTGCTACAGCCTGGCAATTCAGGGGAAAAAATATAGTGCAGCACGATGGTTATCTTCCTGTTCTCATACCTCAGCCGTTTATGAATCATGACACAACTATTTATCTATCTCATATATCTATCTACAGGTGTGAGAAAATGCTGTAAAGTGAATGAAGAAAAAAGAAATGTAAATGCCATGAATATTTGGTGTGACCTTTGTCCTTTGGAGGTGGAGTCCTGGAAATGATGATATAACCCAGTCTGTCTGTGATCAGGGGCGTAACTACCGTAGAGGCAGCGGAGGCAGCTGCCACAGGGCCTGGGCCATTAGGGGCCCGGTGACAGCCGCTACCGCTGCGTTTTTTTTTTTTTTTTTTTAATAGGCTGTTAGGGCCCCTATTCACTTGCCGATCCTGGCTGGGCCGGGATCGGCAAGTGACGCCGCGGGCCCCACAAATACTATCATTATACTCGGGGTCTTTGCAGACCCCCGAGTATAATGATCAGCGGACCAGGAGAGGTAATGGAACGTAACAAACAGTGTTACTTACCTCTCCACGATCCTGCCAGGCCTCCTTTCTGATATCTCTGACGTCACATGAACCCGGCCTGCGTCCCGGGTCATGTGACGTCTGACGTCATTTCATAAGGACGCCAGCGGAGAAGACTGCGTAGGAGCCGGGGGATAGGTAAGAAACAGTAATTTTTTATGTTTTTATTCCCCCGGGTCTCCGATTATTATACTCTGGGGTCTGAAAAGACCCCAGAGTATAATAATTGTTTATGGGTGTCCACTATGGGCTATAATACTGTGTGCAGGGGCCACTATGGGGGATAATACTGTGTGCAGGGGCCACTATGGGGGATAATACTGTGTGCAGGGGCCACTATGGGGGATAATACTGTGTGCAGGGGCCACTATGGGGGATAATACTGTGTGTAGGGGCCAGTAAGGGACATAATACTGTGTGCAGGGCTTACTAAGGGACATAATAGAGTGCAGAGGAGGGGGACGGTCGAGGTCTTCAACGTTGGTGTCGGTTGGGGGGGGGGGCTCTATGTCAAAAGTTCGCCACGGGCCCCCGCCATTCCTAGTTACGCCACTACCTGTGATGACATGAAGAGACAGACGGATTGGAGCAAGCCTACATACACAGAAGATTTGTGCTTGGTTCTCCAAGATGGTGGGAGAACAACCTCCCTTCTGAGTTCTGCCAAAAACTGTCTGCAAGTTCCGAGAAGAACCGATGGAAGGAAAAAGGCAAAGGTCACACCGAATACTGATGGGATTTACATTTCTCTTTTCTTCATTAATATTCTATTTCTGAAAGTATTCTTACTTTACAGCATTTCTTTCGATAACGGCCTAAAACATTTGCATTGCACTGTATATGTAACAACACAAGCTGGACACATGCGGACTTCACCTATAGCATTCCTCTTTTCCTCACTTATGGCTCTGTTGTGAGATAGTTGCCCAGACTAATAGGTAGGAGATGAGGAAACAGCGGAGATTTAGTAACAGGTACTAATAGTGTTGCCTGGTACTTAGTTTCCTCCAGGACTGAAATATCCAACACGCAGAGAGACAAATAAAAATAAGATAGCACAAGTAAGTAACAAGAAAGCAAGGAAATAGGAGTTCACTAATACCTGTAGGCATAGAACAGGATTGTGTGATAGATGATTACACAAAAACACTGACCCCCGACTCTAACTTATCTTGTATATTTCCCATCATTGATTCCCAAATGCTGACCCTAATAGCGGACACCACTGACTCTCACTCTCCCTATAGATATCCTAATCTGCAGATGTGAACCTAATATAGACTACTGGAGAGCACTAGAACCCAGAGACTAAACCAAATTAGACAAGTTACATATTCCTACAAGGAAACTGGAAACAAACCAATGGAGCTCCAGGACCTAGAGTAAAGGAATTATGCAAGACTATTCTAGGACTGAATCAATCGCCTACATGCACCTATATATCGATATATTACATTTAAAGGAGACCTTTCATCACGTCCACCAACTTCAGTTCTTTCAATTCTTTAATAGGTGCAGCTTCATTGGAAATTTTTCTGTAGCCCCCACCATTCCCAAGCAATAAGTGCAGTTAGTTTTGTCACCTGATATGCTAATTAGACGCTCTACTGTCAAGTGCGAGGTGTCAGCCAAGGACTAAATCAGTGAGCAAAAATGCCTCTCTCTTCTGAGATATCCATGTCCCATAGCAACAAGGACCCCCTGAAAGATGTTCAGCCTTCCTATCCAGCCAGGAGGCAGAGAAACATACAGCTGGCTTTCTCTCTTTTATAGTCTCCTGTTGGCTCTGTTAAGTCCATAACTCCCATTGACATTAATGTAGGAGATCACAAGAATGTACACCACCTCTTCTGTATGTAGCTGGGATAGTGGTGCCAATGGGTCCAGGTTGAAGAGTTGGAATGGAAACCCCACCAACCTGTGCATTGTGTAGTTCATCCAGGTGCTACAAGTATTATCTTAGCAATATACTGTATATCCTCCCTACCTGCTGATTGACAGCTTTCTCCCTATTCCTATGCCCTGACAAAAGGAAGAAGAGAACCTGCATCTCATAAATTCACCAGGGTCCTAGTGTTCATCAATCTCATCACAGTGCAACAAATAAATTGTAACCCTCTGAATAATTGCTGCATAATCAGATATAATTCACACCTTGCTAAAACAAGCTTGACTGTCACTACTCCATGCTGCACCCTGAGAGGACAGTATAAATCCGGTGACAGATTCCCTTCAAGATCTATTAGTTGCCGTACTAGAACCAATACCAAAATTCCAATAAAACACAGACCGTGGTGACCATAGGAACTTGAGTGTTCATTGTTGGGATCTGGCCATGACTATATATGATGCAGTTCTCAGTAATGCCCACTTCATGTATTACTACTGCTGGCCAGAGATAAGAATGACCCTATGTTAATAGCAAAGTAGGCCTGTAATGTATAGCAGCCATTGTTGTAATAATGATTGAAGGTCAACACTACCTTATCATAACTTAACACTTAACACTTAACTTATCATATTATGTATATTGTTACAGTATTGCATCCATGATATGACTAATGGCTCAGCTTGCATTCTTAAAGCCTGAAGAATGTTATCCGCCAGCCCTCACAGAAATAAACCAATGTAATTTTGTCACATTTTACCGATTGTTTGATGTTAAAAAAATGTAGTTTCCTTTTGCAAGCTACTCGAATCACGTGAATGAAGACTAAATATTAGGCTAGCTCTGCTTTAGGGATCTTCCTCTGGTCAAGTGTGACATTTCACTTTCTTTCTATTCTGTAGTAGGTTGTTTGGTCTAGGTTTTTATAATATAATAATAATAATAATAATAATAATACATTTTATTTATATAACGCCAACATATACTTTATTGTCTTATTTTACTTCCTTTTAAAGGTTCTAAAGTTCTCCATAACAATGCTCTGGCAGTGAGATCTGGGTTGTATTCGTGTTGTATTGCCATTAGCTACAGATAGAGTGATTGCCAAATGGGAAGGGGGTCACTTAAAACAGCCTTATCTCTGGTTATATAGTTTATGCTTCTGGTGTCATATGGAAGCATATGCTGCATATATAAATAACATCATGTTTTTAATTAGTTATCTATGTAGTTACAGTCTTGGTAATACATTGAGTGGCCAAAAGTTATGGGAAGGTACTGGATGGTGCAGGTACAGGTCGTCCCTCAGCGAGCCCAGATAACTGCAGGAAGATGACGAGGCATGGACACCACGAGGTGTTGGAAGGGTTCTGGAGGGATACTGATCCATGCAGTCTACACTGCAGCCCACAATTGGTCCAGTGTAGTTGGTGCTGGGTCCATGGAGTGGACACTGGTATCCACAGCATCCCATAAAAGCTGTATAGGGTTGAGGTCGGGCAAGCGGGCGGGCCAAATGAGGGTTGTGAGGTCACTTGTGTGTTCACTAAGCCAGTCCCATGCCACTAACGAGCGATGACATGTTGCATTGTCCTGTTGGCACACAGCATCCCCCATCAGGGAACTCCAACAACAGAAATGGTCTGCCATAAGTTGCACGTATAAAACACCAGTCATTGATCCCTGAACCCGGACATGGGGCCCAATTGCAACCATGTGAACACGGGCCAGACCATGACGGAGTCACCTCCCGCCTGGATACGTCCATGTTGGCATGCAGCACAGAATTTTGATAAATCTCCTCGCAATGACTGTGGTCACGGATGGCCATGCTGTACAATATAGATGAAGATGATGCCCGGTTTTGCATAAACTGGAAAGACAGAGGCTGAAAATAGTGAAAAGGTTTAGATAAGAATAATGATCATTGGAACTAGAGGTTTGTATCTAAGTGGCATTCGCTTTTAAATAACAAATTCAGCTCTGCTACATCTCTAATTCGATTGTAAGCCCTAGTGAGCAGAGCTCTCACCTTCTGTTTTATTGAAATACTTAGTGCTACAAGACTGCATTTCACATTCCAGTATGCATTACGGAGACAGACGTTCATTTTCCATCATATGCTTGCAGCTTACCGATATTTTCTGCTTATATGGTCTGCAACATACGCAAATTAAAGAAAAGTTCTGCATATTTACTAAAAGTGTCTGGACAAAATGGTAAAAGGAATATGAATTTCGACCCTGTATTAACCCCTATTTGTTTTCTCTCTATTCTCGGCTTCGTTTTCCAATACTGTATGTAATCTCGCCGCTTTCCCCTCTTGCCTCCCACTAATGACATTTGCAGTTCAACCATTTTGAGGGCTTTCTCTGAATTATATACACCGTATGCTCCTGCATCATTCATCTATATGCAAATACAGCAAATTACAATATTTAGACAGACAAAACTGTAATCAGCCGGGAGACGCTTTATGATGCTCAAATTATTTTTATCTATGGGAGCCGTGTCATTCAGATGTGACACAAGCCGCTTCGGATAAAGGCCTGATTTATCAAATCTCTTTTAAGGTTGAAAACACACATGCAGGTATGTTCACACAGAGTATTTTGCAGGCGGATTTTTGACTCAGAATGTGCCTCAAAATCTGCTTAAAAAATGTCTTGCAAGTCTCTCACTCATTTCACTTGCTAATTTTTTCAGGGGGTATAGCTATAGCGGGTGCAGAAATAGTAATCACTACCGGGCCCTGGAGCCTCAGGGGGCCCAAAGTCTTCTCTACAATATACGAAGACACCTATGTTATACATGGTAAGTTGGGGACCCATTACAAATTTTGCATTGGGGTCCTGGAGCTTCAACTAACGTCCATGGTGTGAACATACCCAAAATGCAGTTTAGTTATAAGTTTTTGATACCTGTATAGCCTTAAAATGTGATCAATCCACCCATACTTTTTTTTTAGTATTTATTATTATTTTTCCTATAACATGGAGTGGACGAGGTGGAGGGAGTAGGGGGCATAGCTGAAGCAAGTGTCCATAGGTGGTGACCATGGCTGTGAGGGAGGAGGACGTAGGATTTACATAGTCATCTATTACATGGTTTTCTCCATCCTCCATGTGTACTCGCATTGTCTATTGTATCCAACCAGAGTCTCAGTCTATCTAGGACCATTAGCATGCACAAGGGTGGAAATGAGGCAAAGGGGAGGGGTAAGGCGAACAACAATACAGCAAAGAACAAAAAAACTTTTTTTTAATCTATATTTATTTAAAGCACCAGGTACAGTAAGGCTGTAGAAAACATTAGAATATTCTGATAAGATTTCCTGTGGCATACAGTAATCTCTGGGAAGATGGTTATACGCGATGTAGTATCTGTAATTCCTCAATGCTTTCTAACTTCAGGCATCCTCGAGCGCGATCCTGCGAATACAGATTCTTATTCAAAGTATCATCACTTTACTGATTAAAAAGCCAATATAACCATTACAATCCTCTAAAACATCTTTACTTGACATATTTCCTGAATGTTTCCCCCTCGAACAATTCAATCAAACGTGATACAATATTCATGACTCCGCGCCTCTCCTGAAGTAGGCGACTTCCCTCCCCTGTAACTTGCCTGGATAATGCAGGAACTTTGCATTGCATTTAATCCCACAGACACATTAGTGCCCATTAATAGAGAAAAAAAACTAAATAATTATAGATTACGTCTCCCCCACAGTGAACCAATCTTGTCCCATCGAGCTGCATATTAAGCTGCACTTTAACAAATCTAACTTGTTACTCACCAAGCAAGTAACGTGGATTAATACACTTAAGGAACGCCGGCAAATCTACTTATCCCATAAAGATTATGATTAAAATCATATTATGACACTCATCTTGTCAGATGAATAGGTAATTCTGATGGAACGCTCCGCTAATTGCCGTACCATAACTGGATTGGTCTCAATAACATTTGGGCATAAAAGACATAAAACTGGCACAGTCTTCATATCCGAGGATCACTTATTTGGAGGAATAGAAACTTTACGGACTCCTGTACACGACTGCGTGCAGTGTATGGGCCAGTAAAAGTGACACAAAAATTGGTATCTGTGTGTCCTCCATGTTCTTCACTGATCCATACATTGAAATGAAAGTACAAGCCGCTAATCCGAACAGGTGTATGACACAGTGGCGTAACTACCGGAGTAGTAGTGGTAGCCACTGCCCACAGGGCCCAGGACATTAGGGGCACCAGGTAATGGGCCCTATTTACTTACTGATTCTCACTCCTGCTCACGGCCGCCTGCGTTTCCCCTTCTGTGGAAGCGGAGGTAGCTATGAGCAAGAGTGGGGATCAGTAAGTGAGGCCGTGGGCCTGCAAACCCCTAAAACACACACTGCTATTATTATACTCTGGGCCTTTTCAGACCCTTTTCCTGGGGGCTGGGGGGCCCAATGTCAAATGTTCACCTTGCGACCCCACCATTCCTAGTTACGCCACTGGTAGGATCTGATCCATATTCTGCAGCTCAAAATCTACAGCTGTGTGAATTGGCCCACAGAAATGCATGTATCCATACTTGGATCCACAATTGTGGATTGTGAATCTAGTCTAAGTCACACAAAATATACTTAATTTGTTATTCCCAATTAAAAGGAGCCCCATGGTCCTCCACTGGTCTCTGCTGATGTCACTGTAGTACTAACATGAGACAGCTGCAGCAATGCAGAGTCAATTGGACTGGATCAATAGTGGATCTAGAGGTAAGTATGATTGTAGTTGTTTCAGCAAATAAGCCGCCCCCAGAATGATGTTTTAAAACTGGAAAAGCCCTTTAAACTGTGGATGTCCATACATCGTATGAAAGTGAAAGCCTTCCTCTTTATGAGATGCATGTTAATTGGTTGCTGAATGACAATGCTTTGACCATGACCTTGGCTTTCACATATGAGCTCTGTAGTATAGTGTGTAGGAACCATTCTCTGAGCAATCGCTGGTCTCCTCATTAGTCACAAAGAACTGGATTTATTGAGCATGCAAGCGACATATGGGTAAAGGTATGACAAATCTTCACTGATCCGTTTTGTGGTTGTAATAAAAGATGCTTCACTCTAATTTGTCATAGACAAGACTGAAAATAACTGTAAATGTGTATGAGGCCTTTCCTTTATGTTCTGGTTGTATACATACATATTATCCTGGTACGTGTACTGTCTTGGAGACATCATACAGGCCTTCTAGCTGATGTGGCTCCTGGGGAAGTGGAAAGCAATTGGTTAAATTACTGTGAAAGTGGGCATGCCGCTGCGATCCACTGCTGTGTATGGCTTGATATGACTATCGGGGCTCTGTGCAAACTATGGGGTGTAAATATATATATATATATATATATATATATATATATACTTATATACTGTATGTATATATATATATATATATATATATATATATATAAAATTAGGATAGGGGCAAGTTCTATTCTGAGGTCTGGGATTTGATGTGGAACCGTACTTTCACTATATCCTAGGTTGCATTGTGTCCGGTCTTACATGAACAGGAAACAGCTGGGACATTTAGGATCCATTCACATAGTGGAATCTGATGCTGATTTTGAGATGGATTCCGCCCCCAGATCAGAGGCAGATTTCACCCCGATACTGCATTTTATTGTATTTTGGAGCATCGTGCTCAATGTTGCCGCATATTCCTCATCTGATTCAGCCATAAAGCCACAGCCGAAAGCTGATGCCGCATTTTGGCATTCTACCACAGGGAGCTTGAAGAGGGACCTGAGGCAGGTATGAAGATAGCCTTAGATTGTTATGATAAATACATCATTACATTAGGCTCAGTATTAGATTGAAGTGCTAAAGGAGTTGTCTATCATGTAGACTTTTTACTAAAGGATCAGCATGGATTAAAAAATAAAAGAGTAAATCTGTTAATCATTGGCCACAGCAGCAACCACCTTAGTCATTCTGTTTGTTGGGATCAGGAACCAGACACCGACGGGGCCCAAGTAGCAATCAGTGAGGACTAGAGATGAGTGAGTACTATTTGAAACAGCCATTTCGAATAGCACACACCCATAAGAATGAATGGAAGTGGCTTAACCCCCTGCGTGCCGGCTGCGTCCATTCATTCCTATGGGTGCGTGCTATTTGAAACGGGAGTTTCGAATAGTACTCGCTCATCTCTAGTGAGGACCCATTTTGAGCCTTTTGTAAGAAATGTTTATAGTGCCTGCCAACAGGTTAGGAATCCATGTACACAGTCCCTTTACGATGGCACATGGGTCCTCAGTGAGGGTGCATTCACACTACGGAACGCCAGCGTGAATCAGAGCCGTACACGCCGGCGTTACAGCAGGGCTGCCGGACACTTCCCATTCATTTCTATGGGAGCCGGCATGCGAGCGCTCCCCATAGAAATGAATGGACTGCTTTTTTCCATTCATTTCTATGGAGAGCGCTCGCATGCCGGCTCCCATAGAAATGAATGGGAAGTGTCCAGCAGCCCTGCTGTAACGCCGGCGTGTACGACTCTGATACACGCTGGCGTTCCGTAGTGTGAATGCACCCTGACTCTGTATTATGGGCCTATTCTTCCCAAAAATGTTGGAAATTTAGTAAGGCTGCAATGTCCTATACCAGTTTTGATCCCTTGTGTGGAGGAGTGAACATATGCCAAATTTATTATACGAGCCGAAATGCATTTTTGATACTGATGACCGATCTCTTGATCCGGCTGCCTCTAGACACTGGAAACTATATAATGCTGTGTTCACACATCAGTATGCCATCCGTCCGTTTGAATTCAGTTTGACACTTCAAAACGGACGGATACACATACTGATTGTATACTGACACCTTTTTATGCTGATAGCAAACGTTCTCTGTCCCCTAGAGGACTGATAAGGGGGTTAAAAGTAGCAATTGTAAACAGAGTAGAGATAAGGAGATATAATAAATGTCCTTATGTCCTCCTTATCTCTACTCTGTTTACAATTGCTACTTTTAATCCCCTTACCCTAGGTTCACACCTGCGTTCTGGTCTCCGTTCTGTGCTTTCCGTCTTCTGCATGCCATTTAGGCTCTTCACCGCGAAACCGGTTTTTAAATCCGCACACAGAGTACTGCATGTCCGACTCTGTGTCTGGATTATAAAACCTGGTTTCGCGGCGGAGAGCATTAAACGCTCACCGCCGCTCACGGCCGGACAACTTTCTCACCCATTCAAATGAATGGGTGAGAAAGCCTCCTGCAGGTTTCCGTCTGAAGTACGGAGTGCCGGCGCAGATGTGAATGAGCCCTTATCTGTCCTCTAGGGGACAGAGAACGTTTGCTATCAGCATAAAAAGGGGTCAGTATACAATCAGTATGTGTATCAGTCTGTTTTGAAGTGTCAAACTGAATTCAAACGGACGGATGGCATACTGATGTGTGAACATACCCTAAGAGTGACCTTGCACATTCCCGATAAACTGACAGTTTTCAGGAAAGTGGCGTACAGGATGCAAATTGACAAATTGTGGGGCAAACAAAACCATCCTTTTGCCAAAAATTGCAACTTTATACTTTTCTATTACAAGATGCAAAGTGATGGAGTCCATATCAGGCTGTGAGTGCCATATTATAGCACTAAGGTCAGTTTCACACTGCAGCAGGTAGGCTTCTATATTATAGCCTAGACTTGAGTGATCTATTATGGTTTAGTAGAACCAAGGAAGGCCCAGGTGTGGCGGTCATAATCTATATATGTATCATAGAGGTAGAAATGAAATAAGGTTAAGATGTGGAACTTTCACAAATCCTATAGAAATAATCATAAAGAGGGGCTCTATCATAGGGAAAAGTCATTTTTAGATAGGCTATTTCACACATACCTTTTGTATGTAAATTGCCTCAGATTTGGAATAAGTCTGTTTTTATTCATATGTTAATGAGCTTAGACTGTGCACTGGAAGTGTCTTTGTGCACTGTCTGCTCTATGTGTATGTATAGCAGAGGCTGCTGTGCTGATCACTCATCTCTGCTATACATACACATAGAGCAGACAGTGCACACAGACACTTCTGGTGCACTGTCTAAGCTCATTAACATGTGAATAAAAACAGACTTATTCCAGATGAGTGATCAGCACAGCAGCCTCTGCTATACATACACATAGAGCAGGCAGTGCACACAGACACTTCCAGTGCACAGTCTAAGCTCATTAACATATGAATAAAAACAGACTGACGCTAGGTTCACACTAGCGTTCGGGTCTCCGTTCTGTGGTTTCCGTCTTCTGCATGCAGAAGACGGAAACCTGTCAGACTGGGTCCGGCATAAAATGCTCACCGCCGCAAAACCGTTTTTTTTAAACCAGACACAGAGTACTGCATGTCCGATTTTAAAAAAAACGGTTTCGCAGTGGAAAGCATAAAACGCTCACCGGTGCTCACGGCCGGACATCTTTCAAACCCATTCAAATGAATGGGTATGAAAGAGTCCTGCAGCTTACCGTCTCCTGCCTATGTTTGCATCCCTGGCCTTAGAAGATGCAAGCCATCCTGAACACAGACCCAGCTCTCCGCCCAAACATCACAGGTGTCTCCCACTGAGTTAAGCATTTATTGCTGTGTGCAGGCTGAGGCCTCAGACAGGTAAATCCTCCATGTTTGCAGCTGTACAATGAGCTAAGAATCTCATTTACAATCTGCAATAATCCCATGTAAATACATACAGATATTATAAAATTATGATAGGTTTTGATATGAGCTCTTTATTTTTGCATTGTATCAGGATATGTGATCAGTCAGCTCATGAATGCATTTGGAGGGATGAGTCTATGTATAAATTATTTGCCCCTGGAGATTGAACCCTAACAATCCTATTATTTGAGATGTTTATCCCTACTAAAATACCACTAGTCTCTGCATTGCACCCAGGTTTTTCAGATTATCCACATAGGGTCTTGTTCACATGGTAGAGATGTGCAGGAGGCAGGATATGCAGAGACAGTCATAATTTATAGTGTTAGTTCACATTTCCATCCTCCACATCACTTCTTATGACCTATATTTGGGACTAGCTGTACTAGGTGCACTACTTATGAGTCTCCCTCACCCGTTGCCATCACATGCTCTGTTGGGTGTCATATGAAGCAGATTTTCTCCCTAGAGGTATTGCTATACAGCTCATACAGGATCTGATGGAGCGTGCCATAATTTTTTCTTCTGTCACATAAGGGCAAAATCCGACAGCAAAAATACCAGAAAAAATAAGTGCCATGCCCGATATCCTGGTCGATTCTACCTGATAAATCCCACTGAAGTGACTGGGTGGTGAAAAAATACTTCTTGGCAGGTGCAGAATTTGCCTCTGAATTTGGGCAAATGGAAAATTCCTAAAGCTGGATTATTGAGTTAGAAAAAATTCAGCTGTGCAAACATACGCTTAGTCTAAGGCCTCACGTAACGAACCGCAGTGAAAACGCAACGTTTTTCATTGCATTTTTTTCTCTGCGGTTTTTCTTCTCTTATTAAATCTCTAGGAAAACACTTTTATTTCCTCAACATTTTTTTTCCACAATGTATGGATGAGATTATCCAACATGTCATTCACTTTACTAATACTGTAAAACGCAGCTTTTTTTTTTCTTGCTGGATTTCCACAGTAGACAGAAACGGCACGTTTCTGCAATTTGGGGCCTTAGCCTTTGATTTTTAGTGTCTGCAAACCCTGATATGCAATCTGCATAAAAACATGTCCTTGTGTCATCTGCAAAAAGACTTGTATGATCCCCTACACTTGTATGTATCGCAAATGCGAGCAAAAATAGGACTTCGGAATTTGCAGTCCTTGTATATGGCAGGGGCACACGGCTGCTCAAACTGCGGATCAAAAGTGCAGTTGTGTGCAGGAGGCCTTAGAGCAGTGGCTCTTAACCTTGTTTGAGGTACCAAACCCACCAGTTTCATATGCACATTCACCGAACCCTTCTTTAGTGATAAATAGAGATGAGCGAGTACTGTTCGGATCAGCCGATCCGAACAGCACGCTCGCATAGAAATGAATGGACGTAGCCGGCACGCGGGGGGTTAAGCGGCCGGCCGCCATCAAAGCGGAAGTACCAGGTGCATCCATTCATTTCCATGGAGCGTGCTGTTCGGATCGGCTGATCCGAACAGTACTCGCTCATCTCTAGTGATAAATCAAATATGATTTTTTTCCAAATTCAAGACATAGGTATATGGTTTTTTTTTTACTGGTACACAAAATGAACCGTGTATAGGGCCTAGGGTTCGATTGAACCCTGGTTACGAACCACTGCCTTAGTGTTGTACAATAATTTTAGTCCATGGAAAAGTGTCTGGCATGGCGGATAGCATTTTACAATAATCAGTGAAAATGGATCTAGTTTGGAAGATTTTAGGATGCAAGTTGCTGTTGTATATTTCATCCTGCGACGGCCGTTGCAGATTTTGTAGTACTTTTACATGAGTCATAAATTATGTCGATGTATGCTGGAAAAAGAACTGCAGCATTGCCTGGAATCTGTGCATATCTTATCTGCCGTATGTAATCGGGGTCTTATAAAATGTAATGGGGGTAGATTTATTATGAATCTAAGCCTAATTTCTGGTGTAAAAATGGGTTGGGTATGTGACTTTTTAATTCCATTTTCCAGAGAATGGAGCGTCCTGGAGTCGAGGCCAGCTATGACTTAATGTAGGTTTCATTGTAGGCATATGTCCTGGCAGAGGGTGCACCTCTTCTTAAATTAGGTGCACTCTCTGCTGGTGCAGGGTATATGAAGACTGACATTGACAGTCAAAAATACAAGTGTTGTGTGCTTACTTTTTTTTGACAGTGGCTTTTTTTATATATCTCAAAAAAAAAAATTGTTACACTAGGTTGACACTATCATCTGTTGGGGGGCCTGAACAAAGTAGAGAAACGGCCTTCTAAAACATGGATTGTAATGGGATCCGTTGGGTATGCGTCATTTTTAAACTGAAACCGGCGGAGAAAAGTCTTCTGTGCAGGACTTTTTCCTCCACTGATATTTGGTGGATCCTGCAATGGAGTCTTACCCTTCGTTCACATCTGCATTCGGTATTCTGTTCGGGGGAGTCCGCATGGGGACCCCCCCCGAAAGGAATACCGAACGCAACTGCAAGCGGTGTGCAATAAAAGCACATGGACCCCATAAACAATAAAGGGGCACGTGTGCTTGCCGCGTGCTGCCCACACAAATCATGCGGCCAGGAAAGTAGATTGCGAACTACTTTCCTGTCCGAATGATCCCTGCGGAGATTTGGTGGCAAACACACGGACCCCAATATCGTCTATGGGCTCTGTGTGCTTTCACTGGCACACCGCTTGCAGTTGCGTTCGGTATTCCATTCGGAGGGATCCTCATGCGGACTCCCCTGAACAGAATACCAACGCTGATGTGAACGAGGCCTTAGACAAAGACCCCATGTGTTGTCCTGCAGTAAAAAAGCCCTGCGGGAAAAACCACAACGGCAATGCATCACTGTTGTTCCCAAAGCGCTTTTGACAGAAAGTTTGCAGAGGTTTCCTCTGTGCACTTTCTGATTCTATAGAGAAACCACTGTCTGTTTCAGTAGGTAAAATTGACATGCTGCGATTTCCACGAATCAATTATGGTCGCGTGTTCACAGCGTCTATTTTAACGCAAAGTGGGGATGGGATTTATTAGTGACTGTAGGGTGCATGCACACTACGTAACGCCGGGCGTGTATGAGAGCCGTACACGCCGGCATTACGGCAGACTGCCGAACACTTCCCATTCACTTCAATGGGAGCGCTCGTAACAGCGGCGTTTACGAGCGCTCCCATTGAAGTGAATGGGAAGTGTTCGGCAGTCTGCCGTAATGCCGGCTTGTACGGCTCTCATACACGCCCGGCGTTACGTAGTGTGCATGCACCCTAAGGGTGCATTCACACTGAGTAAACGCTAGCTTATTCTGAACGTAAAACACGTTCAGAATAAGCGGCGTCTAAAGCAGCTCCATTCATTTCTATGGGAGCGGGGATACGAGCGCTCCCCATAGAAATGAATGGGCTGCTTCTTTCACTCCGTGCAGTCCCATTGAAGTGAATGGGAAGTGCCGGCGTGTACGCTCCGGCATGAGCAGAGCTTGCCGTATACGCCGGCACTCCCCATTCACTTCATTGGGACTGCACGGAGTGAAAGAAGCAACCCATTCATTTCTATGGGGAGCGCTCGTATCCCCGCTCCCATAGAAATGAATGGAGCTGCTTTAGACGCCGCTTATTCTGAACGTGTTTTACGTTCAGAATAAGCTAGCGTTTACTCAGTGTGAATGCACCCTAAAACACCGCAGCATTTACACCACGTGGGCTCCGGCCTCACAGGTTATTCAGTAAGTGATTATCCTTCCATGCTTTCTTTTTCTTTTTCTTTTACCCATTGATTTTATTACCATATATGAAAAAAATACAGGAAAAATACCGTGTGATTAAAAACAACCATAGCGGGGACTAACTGACAACACTTCCACTGGTGAAGGGGTTAATGCAGTGTGTAAGGGAACTCTTCTGCTCTCTGAACCCCTTGCTCTACCTGCTGCCTGGCCTCCCTGCATTGCCTGAAGTGGAGACACCTCACCCCCCCCTGCTGTTTTGGCTCCCATCCTGACACTTTCTGCTGGGACATTCTGCTAACTCTGTGAGTACTCCCTGCTGTTTTTTGGACTTTCTTACCCTCTTCAGAGACCTTTCTAGCAGGGAATTTTTTTTTTTTTTTTGTTGTTGTCGTGCACTGCAGTGGTGTGAAGGGAGTGCTGAGCCCCTACTCCACCATCAGGGGGGGCTCCTCACCTTCCTCCACTTGCTGTGTGTTCCACGTTCTGCAGTATATCCCCACGGAACTAGCACTTCTCCCATTGCTCCTTTTGCACCTCATGGGTACCAGGTTTGATTATGAAACTGTGTGACCGCCTCATGTAAGGCCTGGTGATACTGCGAGTGTACCTTCCTTACCTTCTATGGTCGCTTCTCATTGTGATATGTCCAGAAGACGTCCTAACACCTCTACTGCTCCTTCCCGCACGCCGAGTCGCTCTCTTACTCACTCACCGTCAATCTCTACCTTCCTGTCCCGATCTGGAACCTCGGCTACTGGGTCTGGCACTGATGACATGGCTCCTCCATCTCCTCCGCTTCGCCAATCGCAGCCACCTCCTTCACTGTCTGCCACCCTCCCTGGACATGACGTGCAATCCATGGATTCGGCCTCCCTGCCCTGCTCGGCAGCCCATATTGCCTCTGCGGACTTTCAGCTACTTCGGGACCTTATTCAAGCTCTGCCCACTAAACAGGACCTGGATGCTGTAGTTTCCCGAATGGAACAATCCCAGGCACAGGCCCTCGGTGCGATCCAGTCTGATGTGTCTCAACTTACTACTAGGGCTGACGCTACTGATCAAACACTGTCCTCTTTGGAACAACGCCTGTCTGCAGTGGAGAGCAATCAAACCCACTCTGAGGCCCGCCTTCAACAAATTGCCTTGCTCCTGGATGACCAGGAGAACCGGGGTCGCAGAAATAATATTCGATTACGAGGAGTGCCAGAAAAAGGCCCTCAGGATGATCTGATCAGCCGTATTAATACCATTTTCAATATGGCGACTCAACGCCCGCTGGATGCTACCTTCATGATGGACCGTGTGCATAGAGTCCAACGTTCTGGCCCGCTTGACCCTGCTAATCCTAGAGACGTTCTGTGTAGACTACATTACTTCACGGACAAGGAACACATCCTGAGGTGTGCCTGGGATATGGGATCGGTGCCTTTTGAGAATACCTCTGTCAAGCTCTATCCTGACGTCTCATCCCGCACATTGGCTATGCGCCGTGCCCTTCAGCCGGTGTTGACTCTGATTAAGGACTGTGGAGGTTCCTATAGGTGGGGTCATCCCTTCCATTTGATTGTTCGTGTTGGCTCGTCTTCGATTGTTGTCCGTTCCCCGGCGGACTTGCCTGATTTGTTTGCCTCCCTGGATGTGCGCCCTGTCTCAGTCCCGAACTGGCTTGCTCTGGATTCCTCCCGCCCTACTATACCCAGGCGCGGCCGCGGTTCCAGGCGTTCTTCTTCGGCTGCTTCCAGAGAGAGACCTCGGCGAAACTCATCTCCACGACGTCTTCCAATACCGGATCCGCCTGGGTCTCCACTCCGCCAACCAGATCTCTCAGCTCAGCTTCCCATTGAAGCATGAGCCCTCATACCGCCGGTCTTTGATCTGCCCACAGGACAGTGTTAATATCCTTTTATGTTGAGTGGTCTTGGACTTGTTTCGCGATTGGTGGACATTTTCACTATGTTTATTTTATTTTGTTCTGTGACTACTCTGTTCCTCTTGATCCTGTTCCTGCTGGGCTTTATAGATGGCCCTTGTTGTTGGTATTGCTGTGTTTTTATACAATGTTGTTATTTGGACCTTAGAATCAGTTCGTAGCCCTGTGCTTCCTATCCCTTTACACTTTGTTGGGGGTGGGGGCATAGGGTCTTCCTTACCAGGTACACTCGTGGTGCTTGCGGGCCCACTTCTCCCCCCATCTTTTCTTACTCCCTCACTCCTTCCTGTCTGTTGTTGTGCCCCTGGCCCATTTGTCTAGGGGTAGTTAGATTTGTTCTACTCTTGGTTCTTTTTCCCTTTCCTTTCTCCCCCCCCCCCCTCATTCTTTACTGCTCTCCTTCCTCTACTCTGTTACTTTTCTCTCTTTTTTTTTTCTTTCCCTCCCCTTTACCCTCTTCAATTCTTCGCCCTCTCCCCTCCCTCCCCCCTCTCCCCCCTTTTTTTTTTTTTTTTCCCCCTCTGCTCCTAGGGTGTGAGCTGGGAAAGCCCGTCTCCCTCCATGCCTCCGCTTGATCGCCTTTCCTCCATCGCTGTGGGCTCCCTCAATGTGAGAGGCCTTCATAGTCCAGAGAAGCGCTCCGTACTCTTCAATCTGCTCAAAGGTAAGCGCCTTCATGTTGTGTTTTTGCAGGAAACTCACCATTGCTCTACCAAGCCATACAAGTTGACTAATGCTTGGTTTCCTCATGCATATCATAGCTCCTCTCCTGATCCGAAATCCAGAGGGACTAGTATCTTGATTTCTCGCTCCCTGCCTTGGGAACATTTGGAGACTCGCACTGATTCTGAGGGGAGACTTGTTATGGTCAAGGGTCGTATCTCCTCTCAGCTTTTTACTCTTGCCTCTTTGTATTTGCCTAACTCGGGACAGGGTCGTGCCCTTAGTTCTTACTTAGGGCTGTTGGACGGCTTTGTGGAGGGCTTCCTGGTGGCGGGGGGTGATCTTAATCTGGTCCTAGACCCTTCATTGGACTCTTCTGCTGGCGTCTCTTCTCACCCTTACTCGCTCATCAGGAGGATTAAGAGGGACCTTCATTCCCACCAGCTTGTGGACTCCTGGAGGTTACTCCACCCATTGGATAGGGATTACTCCTATTACTCTCCGGTCCATCACCGATATTCTCGTATCGACTACCTCTTTATCCGTCACCAACATCTCCACTCTTTGTTGGCTGCGGAAGTCGATAACATTACTTTCTCCGACCATGCTTTGGTTACTTTGTCTGTTTCCTTGTCCTCTCCTATTCCCTTCCAGCGTCAGTGGAAACTTAACGCATCACTTCTTGATGACGTAACCATCCTGGATGACATTAAGACCCGTTTGGGGGAATACTTTGAGAGGGAGGAATTGTCGGGGATTGCTCCTCCAATGGTGTGGGAGGCTCACAAATGTTTTATCCGGGGTATCCTGTTGCAACATGGTTCCCGCTTAAACAAGGAACGCCGGGCTTGTATTGAATCTCTGCTGCAGCGGATCCGCTCATTGGAACTTCTTCATAAACGCCAAATCACTCCTGATGTTTATTCCCAGCTTGCCAGCGCCCGAGAGGAATTGCGTACGCTCGTCACTGATAGGGTGAAGGGTACTCTAGCTAAATGCAGACGTCATTTTTATGAGTTTGGAAATAAGAGCGGGCGTTCACTAGCTAGGGCCCTTCGGGTTCAGCAGTCCTCCACCTACGTTCCATGCATCAATTCCACCCAGGGTACTCGATTACACATGCCCCTTGATATTGCAGCTGCCTTTCGGGACTACTATGCCTCTTTGTATTCTGTAAACTCTGGCCCTTCTCCTCTCCCTGAAGCGGAGTTCCGAGATCGCATTCGTTCTTATCTCTCCTCCTCTGGTCTCCCGTCGTTGTCTCTAGAGGAATTGACGGCCTTGGAATCTCCTATTGTTGAAGAGGAAATTTCTTTAGCTATCTCCAGTATGGCAACGGGTAAGGCCCCAGGCCCAGACGGCCTTACCTTGGTATACTATAAGAAACTTGGCCCTGAACTCCGCCCCAGACTGTTGAAAGTTTTCAATTCTCTCACCGATGGCTCGGCCCTTTGTCGTGACTCCCTGTGTGCTCACATAGCGGTTATCCCCAAACCCGGAAAGGACCCTCTTCTGTGCTCTAACTACCGCCCCATTTCGCTAATCAATGTTGACCTAAAAATTTTAGCCAAGATCCTTGCGACGCGTTTATCGCCCTTGTTAGGAAATATTGTTCACGCGGATCAAGCTGGATTTTTACCCGGCCGTGAGGCTCGAGATAATACTACCAAAGCTATCAACCTCATGTATGGGGCTAAACAATCGGGCTCTCCTCTCATGCTTCTTTCAACTGACGCTGAGAAAGCCTTCGACAGGGTCAACTGGCGGTTCATGGAAGAGACCCTGTTACATATTGGCCTTGGAAATCGCATGATGAGTTGGATCATGGCTCTATACTCTCTCCCTACAGCGATGGTTAGGGTGAACGGTTTATTGTCCCAGTCCTTCCCTATCCGAAATGGCACTAGGCAAGGATGCCCCCTCTCGCCTCTCATTTTCGTCCTGACTCTTGAACCCTTCCTCCGCCAGGTTCGAGCCGACCCGAACATCTCAGGCGCTGCTCATTCTTCCTGTTTATACAAAGTGGCGGCTTATGCAGACGACTTGCTATTTTTTCTTTCCTCCCCTCATGTTTCTCTTCCAGCTCTGATGTCTGCCTTTCAGGTTTACTCGACCCTTTCGAATTTTAAAATCAACTTTTCGAAATCAGAAGCCCTTAATGTGACCCTTTCCTCCTCGGCGGCCACCTCCTTGAGTCAATCTTTCCCTTTTCATTGGGCCCCCACTTCTCTCAAATATTTGGGGGTTTATCTTACTCCGGACCCGAAAGATCTCTTTCGTTGCAACTTCCCCCCACTTCTGGCGTCTATCAGGGCTGATTGTACTCGATGGTCCGCTGGAGCCTTTACTTGGTTCGGGAGATGCGCGATTTTTAAAATGAACATTCTCCCTCGTCTTCTCTACTTGATGCAGGCGCTTCCCATTCACATCCCTCTGTCTTTTCTTAGATCCCTCACTTCCGTCCAACTGAAGTTCATCTGGTCGGGCAGACCCGCCCGAGTGAGCAAGGCTTTTCTCTTTCGTCCCAAGAGTTGCGGTGGTTTATCGCTTCCGGACCTGAAGTCCTATTACTTGGCTACCCACCTGACTCGTGTCGTGGACTGGTGTAGGCATGCTGTTTCTAAACCTTGGGTCTACATCGAACAGGCATTCTCTCCGATCCCTTTGCAGGTTGCCCCATGGTTGGACTCCTCCTCATTGTCATCTCTCTTTTCTCACCCTACCCTTGGTCCCACGCTTCGGATTTGCTCCAGGGGCCTTGTTCGCTCCACTCTCCTCCCTAAGGATTCCGCTCTTTTCCCAGTGCTGGGCAATCCTGCCTTTCCACCTGGAATGTTTGACCGAGTTTTTCGTAATTGGTGCCGTCATGGGATTTTCCGTGCCTGTCACTTCCAGGACGCTGGGGAATGGACTACACTTCTGAATTCCCAGGCCCCTCCTGAGCTGCCCCCTTTGGACGCTTGGCGGGGGATGCAACTTCGTCACTTTTTACATTCTCTCCCTGCTCCTGCAGAGTTCCGCGTCGAACCTACCCCCTTGGAGAAGATTTTTGTTGGTGCTGGCCCCCTTCGCCACTCCCTCTCGCTCACTTACCGGATCCTGGTTGAACCTCCGGAGGACTTTGTTCCGCCGTTCTTGTTGAAATGGGAATCTGACTTATCCCTTTCCCTCTCTCAGGAACAGCGTAGGCGCATTTTTCGCCTTTCTCATACTGCTTCCATCAGCTCTCGCCACCAGGAGGCCAGCTACAAAATCTTGTCCCGATGGTATAGGGTTCCTACGAGACTCCATGCTATGTTTCCTCAGGTCTCCCCATTATGTTGGCGCTGTGGCGACGAGGAAGGCACGCTGCTACACATTTTTTGGTCCTGTCCTGCCCTTTCGTCCTTCTGGGAGGGGGTCAAGCGGATAACCCTCCAGCTTACTGAAACTTCTCACCATTTGGGCCCTGCCCTGTTCCTCCTTAATCATTGTGAGTCTTCTGTAAAGGTCTTTAAGCGTTCCCTACTTAGATTCCTGATCCTCGCTGCCCGGGCTTGTATCCCCCTTTTTTGGAAACGAGTGGATCCTCCTCCTCTCTCCCTCTGAATTTTGAAGGTCAACAAGATAATGCGCATGGAAAATCTCACGTCTTTCCTGCATGGCACGACTGAGGCGTACATCAAAACCTGGTTCTACTGGTTCAGGTTTCAACAGTCTGCAGAGTACCGGACGCTCCTGGGCTCTGACCCCTCCTCTGATTGATACTCTTGTTGTTCGTCTCAGGTATTTGACCAGTGGTTGCTCCCGAGCCCTTCCCAACTGGCTGTGGTATGGATGACCTGGCGAGCGCTCTCACTGGTTTCCTGACTGCTCACACTCACCCCTACCTACCCTTTCACCCCCCACATTTAGTCCTCTCCCCCACTCATCTGTCCCACTAACCCCTCCCTCCCCCCCCCTTTTTTTCCTTTTTCTTTTTTTTTTCTATGTTGCTTTCTTTGTCTTTAATTTTTTTTTTTTTTTTTTTAATTTTATTCTTCTGATTGTATTTTGTGTTGCACTGTGTGCTTTTTCTGTTCGCAGGGCGGGTGTTCGCCTTGTAACTTGTAATTGTTTTTTCTTTTCTTATTGTTTAAAAAAATTTTCAATAAAAATTTGAGTTATAAAAAAAAAAAAAAAACAACCATAGCGATTAATATTCTTTGTATGGCTTTTAATTTATTATACTATATTATACTATACTATGGAAAAATTGTGTGAAGGCAGCCTTAAACATTTTAATGTGTTTTTACTCCTTTTTTTTTTACAATGGACAGCTGATATGTATTAATAACTTGTAGGTTTTATTACGCTTCTGTTGGTAAATGAGAATTTCTGCCCAGTGTAAAGCGCTGGGTTATACTGACTCGCTTATCCCATAGCAGGTTTTATATGTGGAGCTGCGGGAGAGATAAACTCCTTCATTGCAGTTGCAATGTGTTCAATGTCCTTAATGTAATGAGGGGAAGGGAGACGAGGCAAATATTTGCGTGTGTAACGACTGTGTGCGTTAAGTAGAAACCAGGACTCGTCGCAGTTAATTGATTGTAGCTACACGACCGGCTTCTCTAAAATGAATATAATTTCCCCAGATGCCTGTAAAAATTAATCAATATATCCCAAGCGATTACTCCCTGGCTAAATTACTTCCAAGAAATTAGACCAACCATTGTATACAAATGTAACTTGTTTCAACCTTGGCAGAATTTTTTTTATTTCATGTTATTATTCAATTATTTTTTTAATCCATTTTTCATTACATTTAATGTAATTATATTGTTTATATGTAAGTGCGTGTTTGGCAAGGATGGCTTTGTTTAGTGGCTCATTCAATTAGACGTGGCAGAACAGACTTGTCAAGGGCACAGGGCTTAGTTGGAGTGTGTTCAGTTCTGGGCTGATAAACTTTGGGTATGTTCACACAGAATATTTCTGCAGGCTGAAAAAAATCTGCTTCAGAAATTAGGTAACTTTTGTTACGCTTTTTTTTTTTTTACGTGATGCCTTTTGCTGTGTTTTTTTGTGTTTTTTATGCAGTTTTTTTTTTTTTTAATCAAGCATACTGTAAGGACCTGGAAAAGCAAATCCCATTCACACAGTGTGGAAAAATATTCACAACAGACACGTTGTGATTTCCAAAACCGTCCTGGATTCCACCTCAAAATCAGCCCACAAAAACACTCAGAGTGTACATATCCCTTAAAGGGGACCTGTCCCATTAAACATACAGATCTGGTCTAGCAGCAGCTTGTGATATAGCAGGTGGAGCTAAGCAGATTGATATATACTTTGTAGGGAAAGATTTATTTTAAGTTACTTAGGAGTCCAGTGGGCGGCTCCAGTTGGTGATTGACTTCGATCTAGCATGTCCACTGATTTTGGGAAGGCTGTCAATCATTGAGTAATTAAAGGGGTTATCCATTTTTTAATATTAGGATAAGTCATCAATTATAATAGACCTGTGGGGTCTGACACCCGGGACCCCTGCAGACCAGCTGCTCCAGGACATTATGGCTCCTTGTTTACATGAAGTCTATGGAGCAGCGCTGCAGTACCTGAAGCTGCCACAACACTTCATATGGCGAGTGAGCCGTACTCAGATACTCACATTACTGCACATCATGCAAATCCCATCTCCACTTTGCAGAAAAGATAGCTGCGCAAACACGCTGCGATTTGCAAAGCCTTTGCGGCTTTGCAAATCGCAGCATGTCAATTATATCTACGGAAACAACGGCGGCTTTCCTGTAGATATACTGTTAAGAGAAAGTCCGCAGAGGAAAACTCTGTGAACTTTCTCTTAAAAGAGCCGCGGAAAGAACCGCAATGCGGATACGGCCCATGGGGCCTTAGACTTAGAGCAGACAGAAGACTGAACTGCAGGAACGTGAGTGCAATATGCAGAAAGAAATATACAGAAGAAAGAATGTGTGACAGTCAGGTTTTAATACACTGACTGAGTATTTGATTGGAGAACCACCGATCTGCACAGTGCAGGGGCCACAGTGCCCCAGGTACTCCAGTTCTGAGCATTATCTCCCCTTCATTGTGCTGATCATCAGAGCCAAACCATGGAGAAATAGAAGGCCTCATGCACACGTCAGGGCCATCTATGAGAATATGTCATCTCGGTCTGTTCAAGTCCACAGAAGGGACTTAGTCACATGACCAGGTATAACAGCCGTGTGTCCTTGGATCTATTCACACAACTTTATGTGTTTTGACAGATGAAGATATAGTATGTAGATTTTTTTTATTTTTTTATTTTTTTATAATTTTTTTTACGGCTGTAGGACATTTTTCACTTTTGTGCAAATACGGCCAAACAGTTGCACGCGGTTTTATGCACACGCAAGTGACTCTATTTGGACGAGGCATGTAGATGTACAGTAAACTCCTCATGCCATAGAGCTGTAATAAAGCAGTGTGTATGAGGCCATATATTAGTGCTCAGATAGATAGATAAAAACTTTATTTATCCCGATAGGGAAATTATTGCATTGCAGCAGCTCATAAAAAAATAAACATACATAAATAATACACAACAGTCCAATATAAATAAATACATCAGTACCCCATGCTACACATCTAAAAGCCTATTATATGATTCACGATAAGTACCATTAAAATAAACCATTCTGTTTCTGGTGGACAGGTTACACCCACTCCTATAGGTGTACGTAAAATGTATGTACGTAAGAGTCACTGTCATGTAAGTGCCTTTTTATATGATCTGTAGAGTGACTGTGATATTTAAAGGGTTGTGACATACATAACACTTCACCCCTTTCTACATATTAGGGGATAAGTATGAGATCGCTGGGGGTCCTAGTATTTGGGAGGACTCGAAAGTTCACCTGAATCCTCCATGTGAATGGAGAGCTGGTGTGCTACATCCTATTCACTTCTACAGGGCTGCCGTGCCATAGATGCAAATGGCCACACGTGTGACAACCCCTTTAATGTAAAGTTCATATTAGGGGCACTTTAGAGAGTTCATTGGCACAACAATTTCCTAAATTGCTCCCTTTACAGCAAGAGTGTTTACGAAATTTCCAGTTTGTCCTGTGCGAACTGTCTGCTGGTCACTTTTTTGGGAATCTGTATTCTGCTGACAGGTCTTTCTGGAAATGTAACATTGGTCGCTCTGAAATGGGACATCCCGCTAATAAATAGAGCGTTTCCAGTCATTATGGAATTAAATGTAATCTCGTAATATTATAGCAAAGCTACCTCCAAAGTCAATCACATTAACCAAACCATCATCGTCTCACCATAAAAGATACAAGTTTATTTTATATACTCTTTGTATTCATAAAAAAAAATCATCTGTGTACAAGGGCTCTTTATGTGAACATTTGGTTAGGATTTTGCCCTTCTGAAGGAATTTTTTTTAATTCCTGATCCAACGCCGTTCCGAAAGGACCTCTTCATGAAAGACTTCTCTAGAAAGGGCTTAAGGAATGCCAGCTCCTCGCTGCGATCGGCTTCTATCAGGCAGCTGTTCAACAGGATGAGGCAGTAGTCCGATTTCCCAGATGACTACAGGGTCAGATAACAGAGTAACGTAATAATCGACTCTAAGCAACCATCATAAAATATTGTATACAGCAAACAGTGATATGAAGAGCCCAATTTATAATTTGGGGTTCAGACTGTAAAAGTTCTGAACTGGGGTGATTTCCAGATTCCAGAATAGCAAAAAAAAAAAAAAAAAATCACCACCATTAGGTTGACGGTTTATTGACCCACATTTACAATTAGATATACAGTGTAAATTTAGACTATACGGTCTGATGCCAGATGATAAATCTGGTGCATCTTTAGACTGATGTGAATTGATACCACCTTGTAGATGGCTTCCTTTTATATGCCAAAATGTTGGTGCACTTGGGGAGGATATTGTCGCATCTTCATCCATACCCTAGTCTAAAACTAGATACACCTAAAATGTTCTGATTATAGGCCAGAATTCAGCCTCAGTCCGTTTAAATAGTGGTTACCAACGGGCCCCAAAAACTATAATGGGGTCCGCTGGGTTACCACCCAAATAATGCAGAGAGAAAGGTCCTGCTTGCATGTCTCTTCTCTCAGCATTTTTCAAGTGGGATGGAAACCCCCAACAGAGACCGAGCGCTAGTGTGAACTTTCCTTGTTCTATGCATGGAGTACCCCTTTAAGTAACTTATTTAAAGAGAACCCTTAACATAGAAAATGCATTGTAATCTGCAGGCAGCATGTTATAGAGCAGATATCTGCTCTCTTCTGGCCCTCAGCTGTGTCATGTGGCCAACACTCTGACTCTACAACTGACAAAGTAAGGGAGATTTATGAAGAATGGCATTGTCATCGCAGGTCTTCATATCTCCTGTACTGGTGGAGATGATATTTTGAGGGGCTATGTGCCTACACTGAAATCTATTCCAGCTTACGGCATATGGGAAGAATATGCAAATCTGGGGGCCACACGGTGGCTCAGTGGTTAGCACTGTAGCCTTGCAGTGCTGAAGTCCTGGTGTTCAAATCCTGCCAAGGGCAAAAAAACATTTGTAAGGAGTATGTATGTTCTCCCCGTGTTTGCATGGATTTCCATCCTATCTTCCAAAAAGACATACTGATAGGGAAAAATGTACATTGTGAGCTCTATGTGGGGCTCACAATCTACATAAAAAAAAAAAAGAATATGCAAATCTGTCTTCCATGATGTAATTAGGAAGTCAGTGCATCAGTCATGCAGCCCAATAGAGGGCGCTCCCATTAACATCCCTTGTCTAGAAGCTTATGGCAGGCATGGATTTCAAGTATCACTTAAGCGAGAAATCTTTTGTAATGATGATATATCAGGTGGGTCAGATAGTCTTGCTCCCTTTTCAGAGACATTAATATGCCTGTTGCGACTGTCATTTAGTAAGTCGCAGAGACTCCATTTGGACCTTTTTTACTACATAAAACTGCCATAAACTGATAATAAATGTTGGTCACATGACATAGCTGAGGACCAGAAGGGAGTGGTAAAATCACAAATACAACCACTCGTAGGAGGACAACAGTTTACAATATACAGAACATTTTGTATAGATCAGAGAATAAACATTTTTGCAGGAGGGCTCCTTGTCACATGAAGCTGATCACAAAGTGTTCCTTTGCTGGGACTTTCAATGATCACCTGTAACCTAGGGTGAAACCTTCCCAGGACCGCCAGCAGCGCCACCTCAGGTGATATTAAGCATAGGTATTAATGTTGGTAAGGTATTACACAAGCAGTGAGATGTCTGGGTAATGTAGGACAGTACAGGTCCTTGAGAACGAAAGACTTAAAAAATCTTTCTAACTGCCCTACATTTAGCTTTAAGTTGAGACAACCTGAACCAGAGCACCCGCTATATTCATTCAGAATTCTCAAGTAGGGTGTATGAAAATGGGTTTTATAAACTGGACACCTATAAGTGCTGCGTTGCTATTGTACTCTACACTATGCTTATCTCAAAATATCCAAAGAAAGTACTAATGTTACTAAAGTGGTTGTAAGTACTTGTATCGGCTGTGGCATCTACAACCTTCACCCAAACAAATCTTCTCTCCCTGTTGTTCTATATGAGCTTTATATAAAGCTACCTGAAATGTCTCACTCAATAACAGAGTGAAAAGGCTTAGGAAATTGTATTCTCAAAATTTTCCGCCAGCAGACACTAGCTGTTTTGTGGCAGGCTGTTTGCACTGCTTCATAGACCAAAGGTAGTTTGCTATGATCTATACTGACATGTATACTACGAGGCTTCTGTAGGACAAGATTGAGGGACTTGAGTCTTCCTCTACCCTGCTCAACACAATTGTGTCTCCATAACTGTGTTATAGCAGAGCTGAATGGATCCTTGAATTGTTTATTTCATCCACTTTGCTGCAAATGTATACTGTATATTGCAGTGCTTAAACCAACAGCCAGTCTATAGCACAGCGATTCCCAGCAAGGGTGCCGGTTAGGAAGATGACTAAATGCCTTTATGCAATGTTACCTACATCCTTAAGACGTTAGGGACTCAGGGATACCTGAAAGGTTTGGAAACACTGCTACAGCATCTATGTCCTATGTGGACAAACCCTCAAGGATCCCTGTACACAGGCAGACATGGTCTAGTAAATCCCACCTTACCCCAGGACTACTGTCCCTTCATGACAGTACCAGACAGTAGTCCCATGGTGAGACTGTCATACACAGAACGATAGCTATGATACCGTCTGGGTCTCTGGAGAGAACACAGTCCTAGAAATATAACCAATACATGGATTGTATTTTCCAGGCGGTAAATGTCCATGTGCAGGGACCCTAAGGGTAATTTTTATACTGCAGGTGTAAGACAAGAGCATTTCCCATTGTAAACTTTCACCACATTAAGTCGAGTCATACATTGGCATCCATGTTCCTATGTTGAAAACATTTTTGGCATGGTGTGTGTGTGTGTGTGTGTGTGTATATATATATATATATATATATATATATATATATATATATATATATAATACTTGCCCAGTTACGATACTGTGGTTTTCCCATAGCACTACAGCGTTATCTTAGAATCAGATATCAAAGAACTTGTATCCCCCTTTTGCATCTATAAGTCAGAATCCCCTAAAGCTAAAATTTTACAATTTCTAGAGCAAAGAGATCCAGACAAGAATGTTTTCATCCTTTACCTTTGTTTTCAAATGTAAATCACATCTGAGGCAGCGCTAACACCACAACGGGTATGGCTTAGAATAGAAGTTACTAATATCACACATATATGGATGGAAATATCTCTGGAGGTTCTCAACACTGGAAATATGTGAGATAAAATAGTGAGGGTGGGGATTTTTTTTCCATTACAATCAACCTTTCCCTAGCTGATAGCAATATAAGATTGAATACAACTAGACATGGAGACAAGATGTACTATAAGTTACGTTACCTTTCTAATACATATCAGAATTTAGCAAAAGCCGAGATTAAGGCTGGCTATACATGGTGTAAGTGGTCACGTAAATTTTATTCAACAGACAGCTATTCCTTTAGACCCCCATAACATGGGCACACTTGGCTGCCAGACACCTAATCTCATTTGTGATCAAAAAGATTGGGCATGTTAAAGTCTAAACGCCCGATCCTTCTCTCCCCTGACATCTGCTGTCAGTGAGAGTCTAGAGGGTCCTGTACATATCAGATGGTTGGCCAGTGCTGACAAAACCATCAGGTTTTGCCCATATTCATCTAATTTATATGGATAGGTAATCTACTGTATCTACCCTTATTGGGATGACAATGTATCTTATCGTGGCCAATACAAAGACAATAGAGGTTGTCTGAGATGGGTAAAGTTGATCTGCTTTTTTTCCCCGAAAAAAAAAACCTAACTATGTTTGCTATGATAGTAGGTGTGAAGAAAAAATCAGGGTACTCACCACAGCGTCTTAAAAACGAAAAACTTCTTTATTATGTTTGCTATGAGTTGGGTCTGGTATTGCAGCTCATCCCAGTTGACTGTAATAAGCCTACTCTTCAATACCATGCACAGACTAAAAAGGTTCTCTTTCTGGAAAGTACAACGGAGACCCCTTTTTCTGTTTGTTCAACCCTAGATAATATTCGTAAATATCCAATATTAACAGATCTGTAACTTACTGTCAGGGACATGCCAGGCTGATACCAGAGATGCATGGTGGAGATCCAGAAGATAAATACAAAGTGAAGCTTGGAAACACTGTAGTAAAGAAGTAAATGTAAAGAAATAGTAAATATAAGGTATCTACAATAGATCTGTATCCCAGTGTGCCCCATAGACCGTCCTTACCTGCTAGGCTGCAGTCCTTCCATCGCGGCAACGTACATTTGAGTCTCCTAAGTCCTCCCCTTGTCTGAAAGATGTTTTATACTGTTGTTCGTGAGTCATGGAGATGCTTGGGATCAAGTCTAATTGACGTGGGGTGGCCTTTAATGAATGTTAAAAGGGGGGAATGGAAGATAGCAGATGACTTTCTCTACTTGACTTGTGTAAACTTGCGCCCTTTTGGAAATTAGCTTCTGACAAGGTTCTCCATCAAACCACCTCAAGAAATGAAGAGACTTCCTTCAAAAGTTTTCAACATTTCCAAGTACTGATCATGTGGAAACATTAACTAGTTTTACTGTTGTATTCCATGAATGTTTCGATGTCAGAGATGTCACTTGGAGTTCTTTAATTTATACCAAAGCCCCCTCCCCCTATCCTGCCATGTACACTATGGGGAGTTTATTAAGACTGGCATTTCCTACTGTGCAGTTCTCCAAAGCAACCAACCATTTTCCATCTCTCGTATTCCAAAGGCCTCTATTTTGTCGCTTTGTTGCTATAGACAACCACTCCACTTATCCTTTAATTCAAGTTTATTAGGATATTGGCTGCTTAGGCTTTGTTTACACATTTGTTGTGCATTGTAGACTTCCTTATGATCCTCAGACGCAGATTCCATCAAATATGCCAGAAAACATTGTGCGTTGTCTGATAAAGAACCAGGACCCCATGACGGACACCTGACAGAATCTATTATGATCAATAGGATTCTCCAAGCTCCATTGATGTCCATCATGTGGCTTTCCATGTGCTCTTTCCATGAGCGGTTATATCTTCCCATAATACTCTATGTTCATAATAATTACATTTTTCCTTTTTGGGGAAATGACAAGCCGAGTTTCTACCCACGACCACTCGCCAGTTCTGCTCCCTCTCCCCTCTCACAGCATGCAAATTCACAAAGAGGAAGGAATTTGCAGATGCATCCCTAAAGTTATCACTTATATCTTACATTATCTATCTATCTATCTATCTATCTATCTATCTATCTATCTGTCTGTCTGTCTGTCTGTCTGTCTGTCTGTCTGTCTGTCTATCTATCTAATTTTTGGACGGCAGGATAAATTGCAGGAAGGGAAGGGGGATGGCTAGAGGGTTAGGAAGATGCCATCTTCTCTTACTGATATTTTGTTAAGTTGTTTATAGTCACTTATATTACTAATTTATCGGAAGGAAAAATTGTAAAAGATTTTAGCAAGTCTGTTATCTTGAGTGTGTGACAGCAAGACCCGCATTCCCTCAGGTTATAAAATATCTTGCGTAAATTATTGTATTGCATTTAATATACTTTTATTCCATCTGGGATTTCGGCAAGTGTCATCTTCAGGCTGAATACCTGCGTGGGTGGATAATGAGGATCCCTGACATGGCTAATACCTCCCACAATGTGACAAAGTGACAGTGTTAAAGCCGTCATGTCTCATGGTGCAGTCCCTGCACGTACAGCATAGGCCGGTCTAAGCAGCTGCTTGTAAAGATCCTATGGGGAATTACCAAATTGCTTGTCATTTCTCAGATTGCCTGATTATTGTATCATCTCAGGAGATGTCTCAGGATATCTCTATCTGTTTTGCTTCTTTTATGTAACGTGCCTGAGCCCATCTGCTTTAAATCCCTTATTTTGCATATAGGTGGAACAACGATTTTCTGAATTAATTTATTTTAGGGCCTATCTAATTTCTTTATTGTATGAAGAGAAGTTTTGCAGCTTAAAGAGGTTGTCCAGGATAAAATGATAATTAACATCTAAACTAAACTCCCTCTACCCACCTAACTTACTTCAATTAAAATAGGTTAGCTCGGGAGACGGGGGAGGGTGGGAGGGTCTAGTAATGGGCGGGATTGATAGTGGGAGGGGCTAGGCTTAGTGAGATGGAGGGTTTTGTAACGGAGTGAGAGAGGAGGATGGGGCTGAGTGAGAGCGAACTAGTGTAGTGGCTACACAGGAAGCTGCACAGCAGGAAGCTAACACCAAACAATGCCAGAAGCAACCAGAGACAACCAAAAATCACTCCATACACTGCTAAAAGTATATTGAAGAACTTATTAACCCATTACTAGCACTATTGGATGAAGACCGAAAATCAATAAGGACCACCGCGCTCGACCAATTATTCCAACAGTGCTTTAATTCGGAAAATATTTTCCGAATTAAAGCACTGTACGAATAATTGGTCGAGCGCGGTGGTCCTTATTGATTTTCGGTCTTCATCCAATATTGCTGACACCAAGAGTGGTACGGACCCCGCCGTCTCATCATCTGGGGTGAACCCCCCCCCCCCCCAAAGTGGTTTACAAGCCTATTAATTGGTTGCTTTATACAACCCCTTAAGGTGAGAAGCTCTCCTATCACGCACATTTCCGTATACCTAACTGTACCTCACCATGTGCAGCTCGGTGCTGTCTCTGTTTTTTGTTTACCATTACTAGCACTATCAGACCTTTCTTAAAAAAAAAAAAAAAAAAAAAATCTGCCCAGAAAACCACTTTAAGTTCACAACACGTAGAAAGTACACATCAGAAAGATTTTTCTGCAATGATTATATTTTACCCCATTCTGTGAATTCATTCTTCATGACAAACAGTGGACAAACCGTTCAGGTTCGTTCCGACCTGGAAGTACAAGTAAACTGTTTGAAATAGTGAAAAAGTTATGTATGACATTCTGAGGACTCTAACCAATTTCTAGCTTTCTACTGCTTGCACAGCCTTAGTAATGTAACTAGCGACAGTAACCGATATTGCTATGGGTCACACTAGGTTTACACTAGCGTTCGGTTTTCCGTTCGTCAGGTCTGCTTGAGGTCATGTATTTCTCCTTCTTTTCTTTCTCAATGCTTTCACATGGCTGTTACCATTTTAGTTGGTTCAGACAAACTGAACTGCAAAAAGTTCAGGTTCAGATCCAACATTTTTGAAATGTTTAGACCGAACCCCCTTTGTCTAGAACCTGTTCTCTCATAACTAATGATGACCTATTGAAATCTTAGTGTATTTGTATATTTTATATTAACAATATCATTACCTAAGATAGTAATGTAAAGTAATCACCAATATTGCTAGTTTCCAGACACTATATTGTTTGGGAGCCATTCCCTAAGCCTTCCTATATGAACCTTCTTTCTACTTTATGTAAGATGACTTCATATATTTACTCGTGTGTTATTTATTCTTTATTTTGCTGTACTTCGGTCCGCCATCCCCCCTCCCCCTGCTCTCCTGCTATCACTGTGTGGCATTGCTCAGTACTTTCTACAGTACAATTAGATGTGAAATGGCAGTCCTTACACGCCTAGAGCATCTTTGCCGACTCTGTCAGAACTTGTTGGGTTGGCAAGAATATGCCAAGTCCTTTGGGTAGCAAAAGACAGGAGAATGACCCAAAAAACTGAAGGATCTCCTGCCAAAAAGGAGTAAATGAACTTGCATATTTATAAGGCAGAATGTATTGAAGCCATTAATCACTAAGTGGTGACAAAGTAGATTTGTGCTCGAGATTCTCTCCAGAGATAGACGGGAGGAAGCGTTCAGGTGTATTGATAATTCTGTTAGAAGCTGGGAGAGGTAAGAGATCGGGGGGAGGCCATAGATGAAGATGTCTTGTAGACGATCGGGAATTTTTCTTGCTGGAAATGTCAACGGGAGATCATTGGTGACACAGGACGTCACCGCACATTACTTACTGCTGCCCCTGATCTGTCGTGTTCAGCTGCTGTGACGTACAGTGCAGGAGACTTTTATACTTTGCATTTACACTGAAAAGTGACTCATTTATTAATTCCACATTTGTTTATATTTCCACTCTCAGGTTAGATGTGACATGAAAGTGATGGCGCACCAGCTGTCAGGACATGGTGACCAGTGATCATTGACAATCATAATAGGAGATGGGTAAGTACAACCACTGAGCGGAATATCAGACGCATTCAGGAAACTTCACGTCACAATGAAAAGTAAAGGAATATCTTGAGGTGAGTCTAAAGGAAACAATTGTACTATATGTATTGATTCCAGTGCTTCATTTTTATTATGTATCCAAGTCATACTTAGCACATGATGGGGGCCGTGTTACAGATTTCACACATGGCCCAGCGGCTTCACGTTATGCCTCTGATAGTTCACTTGACCCCCAAAATGGACCCAGAGACTCTACAGATGAACTTGTAGTCAAACATCTATGTATATCTCGATGCATGCTACAGTGCGTAACACCCCTACATCTGTATGTATAAGCCCCATGTTTTGAAAGTTCCCATTTCTTGGTATAATTCGGGATTAACCAATTATTCCTGCACTTTTCACTTCTCTGCACGTTATGTGTATTTTATAGCTGCAACATAATATAATATGGATTTTTGTGCTTGAAACGTTTGCTGGTGTAATTTTCCATAACAGGGGCCAATGGGAAGGAAAATGGAATTATCACACCCAGATAGCTTTGAATCGTGCAGCCAAAACCGTTTTTAGGAAGGAAAACATCTTACTTGTAGATGCTGGGCCTCAAAATACCTGAAAAATCTGCTTAGCGGAGTGCTTCAGTATTGACGGCCTATTACAGCCCTCCATTTAATTTGTGATTTTTAGTGCTCGGGATTGAATAGAACGGAACATTTGTGTCTTTATTATCAGGCAATGTACAGGTACGGTCGTGGCGAGGAGGTAATGATAGCTTTTTTATAAATAGCTCTCTACAGAAATATTGCTGCGGTTCACAATGGGGTAATTTCGGATAAAATTCAATATTTTCTTTAGAAAAAAAATCAACTGATGTGTGAGAGCATTCTGAGTGTATCTGAAAATACAGGCGTTGTATCTTGGTAGACAAACCCAGAATTACTGGACACCGAGTATGCCTTAAGAGCATAGGTACCGTGTGTGTCCCTGGGAGACAAGGCCAAGCCCTGGTTTGTACCATCTTCTTTGTTATTAGGAAGAAAGAACCTCTGTAGGACTCTTTGTTCTGGGCCCGTCTTGACCCCATGGCCCTATATGTCAGCATAAGGGTGTGCACCTAGAGAGGGGGCCAAGTTTATTATGGAATGCATTAACATCTATGGGGCTTCCTGTCCATTCTGTTCTGATAACAAGTATTATATTATTATATAGGTCCTATTGTGCTCCATGTTATTGGAACGGAATGGATCTGGAAGCTGCATAGACATGAATGTAGAATATAGACAGAATGTATTCGGAGGTCACTGAGTATCAACCAACTGCAATCTGTAATAAACTCACCCCCCAACTTGGAGCACACTCAGCCCTAAGCCACGACTAAATATTACTATACACAGGGCATATTATCAGTGAGATCTAATAAATTATTAGTGAACCATCCCATAATAAATAGATCCTAGTGACAAGTGACTGCTTCTAAAATCCTATCTAAATGGGGTTGTCATCCACCAGATCATTGTGGCCTATTATTATCTGCCAGTCTGGCCTTAGGGGTGTATCCTCTGGCACTCTAATGAGCCAGTGTACCATCTATACATCCAGGTCAGTGGGTGCTGTACTTTGATACACCAATCTAAGCTACATTGCAGATGGCCTTTATGATGAACAAATTGGAGCACAACACGTGCCAATGATGCTACTAGGGCTACTGCATAATACTTCAATATCATCACACTGTAATGGTTGCTATGCATTTCTGCTATAGATTCTTTATGGAAGGCCCGCTGTATCCTGGCCTTACATTGTTTTGCTGTAGTAACAGCTGCGTACCCCGAGGTAATGCCAACTCCCTGCCACCTGTCCTTCCTCTATGCGGTTGTGAGCAGGGAACAAGCTGATTTCTGTTAATGCCAGTTTATGAATTCATATGTTCATGAATGATCAGGTGCTCTCTTACCCACTGAGCCGACACATAATCAGATCTCTCCTCCTGGTCTTTTACTTAGAATAATAATCAATTTCTCGAATAAAAATAACTATCGCCCGTCTTTCTTTTTTCCTCCCTCTGAATCTTTAGTAAAAGGTCACGGCGGTGATGATTTATTTCATTCTAATCCTTTTGTGCACCCGTGTTACTAGAATCTCATGAATTTCCATTTGGCGCTTACCTTTCAGGCCGCTACATTCCAGCGCTGCGCACATGCCAGATCTGAATCAATTTATTTTATTGACTCTTATAATTTGTTTACAACACAATCTACTTCCAGGATCTTTGAGTGGCGCTGCAGATACCTGGCGGTGCAGGCTGCTCGGTGAATTGCTTAGACCCAGGTTTATGTTACGTTATTTGTGTACTGGAGCATACTGTATGAACATATGGCAGCACTGACAACCCTCATTTTTGTTATTTCCTCACAGACATGGACAGATTAGAAAACTACAAATAAGACCATATACACATTTTTAGGATTTATTCACACATCTGTGTCCGTTTTTCATCCATGACTATGTCTGTTTTGCCAGCAGTTTTCTGTCCAGGATTTTACATCTGTATGTAAATAAATAAATGGAAGGAGGCCTAACTAGGGTTGTCACCTTTTTATCAAAAAATACTGGGGGGACATGGCTTAACAGAAAGGGGCCAATAATATCTCTACACCATGACTGCATGTTGCCACCTTACGCTAGGTTCACACTGGCGTTCGGTCTCCGTTCTCAGGTTTCTGTCTTCTGCATGCAGAAGACGGAAACCTGTCATGCCGAGTCCGGCCATGAGCGGCGGTGAGCGTTTTATGCACTCCGCAGTGAAACAGTTTTTTTAAACCGGACACAGAGTACTGCATGTCCAACTCTGTGTCCATATAAAAAAAAAAAAACAACGGTTTTGACGCGGAGAGCATAAAGCGCTCACGGCCAGACACCTTTCAAACCAATGGGTTTGAAAGAGTCCTGCAGCTTTCCGTCTCCTGCTCTGTTTTGTGCAGGAAACGGAAACCTGCAAAACGGACTCCTGGGCGCAGATGTGAACAAGCCCTTATAGTGACTGAATGATGGCATTATGCTATTACCAAGTAAGGGTATGTGAACATGTAGGAATTTGGCACTGATTTTGTGGTGGATTCTGTCTCGAAATTTGACTCTGAATCTGCCTCTTATTGCTTTCTAAAGGAGTCCTAGATCATAGCAGGACGGTGAAAAAATAAGCATCTTGCTTGATATTGCTTTGGATCCTGCAGCTTGAAACGCTCATCTTATTGGTGATTGAAATCTGTGGTGGAAAATGAAGAGAAGGCTGAGTCAGTTCAGATTCATTTTCCGAAGGGTGAACAGCTCCAATACCTCCACGTTGTGTTCACGTTATCAATCCTGAATAACACCACCATACCATTACCGAATAATACCTCTACCCCATGCCCACCCATTAATACCACATAGTGAGTGAGAATAATATAACCACTACACAAATACTGTATCTATAAGGGCCATTTCAGATTATTGTACCAATGGGGGGGGGGGGGGGGATTTATTTCTGTATACCCTGAGGTTCATCTGAACTGGTCATATAAAGCGGCATAACTCCAAATCTGATGAACTGCATGAGGTACGGGTGTTGCTTCTGTAGTATGGATGGCAAAAGACATCTGACAGCAGCACAATACTGAAAAACAAATGTCTGTGACTGTGACAATAGACTGTATATCTTTGACACTGTAAGGGTATACGGCGTGTGAGAGTTTGCGCGCCGTATACGCTCCCATTGATTTCAATGGGAGTTAGGGTCGTATACCCCGCGTTATTTTATACGCCGTATACGTGCCACATCACGCGGCACGTTACATCGTGCGAACACACCCTAACCACTGTCATGAGATGTTCCTATACATTGTCCACATTATACTGCCATGTAGTTTATTTTACTTGCAGCCAGGAGTTTATTATATTCATCCTGTAGACATGTATATAATACGTAACTGTTTCCCTGACCCCCACGAATGTGACTGTCCTCCATTAGGCCACACTCTTTAATATTTTATATTTCATTCTTATATATAACGTGCTAATGTTATTTTATACATTTAAATTCTATTCATCCATATGAATGTTGGGATGTGCACAGGTTCTACCTCTGGAACACCCATCTATAAGGAGTTGGGGGTCTTATCTACTGGACCCCCACCTATTGGGAGAATGAGACAAGACTGCTTTAGACATTCCCATTGTGCTCCAACCAGGGTCACTTTAACCTACAAACGTTACATCTGCACTCCTCCATTTTCAGTAGTTTTTACTTGTTGGAGTGGGGGGGTCTATATTTATTTAATTTATGTAAAGGTATTTCCAGTCTACATAAGTGATGACCAATCCTTAGGATAGATGATCAACTAAAGAATGCTACGGGTCCAGGATCCAGGGCCCCACCGACCAGTTGTTTGAAGAGGCTGCAGCATTTCAGTGAGCTCTGCAGCCTCTTCACTATTTATTATTATTATTATTATTATTATTATTATTTATTATGCTTACTGGCATACCAAGCACATTGCCGTACATTTGTACAGCGGCTATTTTTGGTATCACAACTTAACTCATTCACTTGAATGTCAACGGACTGTCAAGCAGAAGTGGCACTCTACTTCATACAGCTGATCCGTGGGGATCCTGGGTGTTGGACCACCACAGATCTTCAGTTGATGACCTATCCTAAGGCTAGGTTATCAATTTAAAAGTCCTATAAAAACCTTTTAGGTTCTTAGTCGGGAGGTCTGTATCTGTTTTAGGGTGTCTTGTCTGGAGGTCTTTATTTTGAGAGTGTGTATTTATATTGAGCCTTGTGTGAGATCTGTACTTATTTCAAGGGGTCTGATCTTGAGGTCTGTATTTTGGGATCTTGTTTGGAAGTTTGTGTATAGGAGATTTCGTCTTGTGATCTGTGCTTAGGGCGTCTGTATTTGTTCCTTTGTGGTGAGCTATATTTATACTTTTATACATACACATATATATTTATACTACAGTATATTTATACTTTGTTGTGAGATATATTTATTTTGCTTACTTACTAGCGTCATCATATACCTCAACACTTTGCAGATATTGTCAACACTGTCCCATATAGGGCTCTCAATATAAATTCCCTATCAGTAGGTCTTTGGAGTATGGGAGGGAACCCATGCAAACACAAGAAGAACATACAACCTCCTTGCAACAAATGATATCCTTTATCCAGGGTATATATTTATTAAATGTTTGATGGGGGTGATGCTCCCACTCTTGAAACCTTAACATGCAATGTATGTCAAGATGGCCCTACGTGTCCCCATTTCCAACCCTAAGGTCACCTATACAAGTGGCTGATATCATTCCGCACAGTCCATAGAATACTGAACCTAATGACCGATCCCTTTAATTATTAGAGGGTTTTATACACAATGGCTGCAAGAAATTAAAACCTGACCCATCTGGGGCCTGAATTCAGTTTTCTCCTAATGAATTCACCTGCACAATAAGCTCTGAAAGACGGACTGAATCAATTGTGCTGAATATTTATAGAGCTTCCTCCAGCCGTAGCATTAAGTCTGTTATTAGCATGCAGGATGAGGCCAGAGCAGGAGATATCATGGATCACATTTTGCAGAATACATTCATGCTGGATTTAGGTTATCCTGCGGCAGGAGCGGCTTCCACACGGTCTGGTGCCACCGTTATGTCAACAGAAAGCTAGTGACATCTAAAGCACAGCGGAGAACGCCATTGACAAGATACGATCAAAAGTCAAAAGAGGAATTGTAGAATTTATCCCTCCGGGCTGATCATTGGAATAGAATTTCTGATGATGCCATTATTTTTGCAAAATCTTCAAACTCTGAGTAAATTTTACTACAGTGGCTAGAAGTGTGACATGACTGATGGAGGATGAGCATGTGTGACACCTGTAGAGCTTATACATCTATGACCGAGTCAATAATGGCAGGCAGGAATGATGCTTAGTGGTAACGACAGAACCACTTCTTTCTGTCTCAAGACCTTATAGTATAAAGTCAGAACTAGAAATGATAGAAAGCAAGGTTGTCAGAGCTGGAACTTGTAGGGTGCATGGCGATCTGAAATAGAGGTTATAGTGAATGGGATTGTCAGAACTAGATATTAGAACGGAGTTGTCAAAACAAGCTTAGGGTTCATTCATACGATGTAACGCGCCGTTGATTCTGACACGTAAACTTGTGTCAGAGTCAGCGCTGCAAAACCGAATCCCATTGACTTCAATGGGTTCCGTTTAGCGCACATAACACATCGAAATAAATGGAAGGCTTTTTAACCCATTGATTTCATTGTGTTACACGCGCTAAACGGAACCCATTGAAGTCAATGGGATTCTGTTTTGCAGCGCTGACTCTGACACAAGTTTACGTGTCAGAATCAACGGTGCGTTACATTGTATGAACGGACCCTTAGATGGAACAAGGCTGTCAGAACTACATTTTATAGGAACCAGGGTTGTCAGGACCAGGACACATAGTAAATAGTTTATGGAGTATTTAGAAAAAGAATTTATAGGGAACAAGGCTGTCTGTAGATGAAATTATAAGGAATAGTGCTGACAAAACTAGAATTCATAGGAAACATCAATTTATAGGAACAATAGTTGCCAGAATGAGATTAAATATAGAATGGGGTTGTCAAAGCAAGACCTTATAAGGAGTGGGGGCTGTCAGATTTATCAGATTTACACATGGTATGGAAAAGGGCTGTCAGGGGCTATAGCACCTAGTCCTGACAATCTCGATCCTTTATAGAACTTTTAGGTATCAAGATTGTCAGAACTAGGGCACCGGGCTAATACAGACAGAACTTGTAGGAAATGGCATTGTCAGTGTTTTAACTTGCCTATGGCCAGTTTTCCCCTCTGCAGGCTGTACCTGTAGCTTGCAGTTGTCTCTGAGCTGGGTGTTGGAGACTAGCTGCCATACACTGCTCACAGTAATCTGCTCCATAACAGTCTCTCTCTCTCACTTAGAAACCGCCCCAGAGCCATGCGGGACATATCTGGAGAAATACTGACTTGTACTGATGTTAAAGTGCTTCAGTTGTGATAGAAAGCTCTCATTATCTCCAGCATCAATCTAAGCCTCTGTATCTGCTTCTATGTATACCTGCTTCTGCTCATTTCTCCAGATCTTTTCTCCATAGACTTCTACTTTTATATATTTGTAATACGAGTCTCAAAAGAGATAAAGCAGAGTTCTTCAGAGTGAAAATCAGTTTAGTAGAGCAAGGGGGAGCAAGGAAAAAAAAATTTCTTTGATAAGAAATTTTAGAATGTAGAATTTGTTTAAATCCCATTGCCTATTTAACCACTTCAGTACATTTTCGGGTTTTTTTGTATGTGCGGTTTTGAGGGCTGTAACATTTTTCTCGTATGTCTCATTGAACTAATTTTTGCGTCTTTTTTTCGGGGACACATAGGGCTTTATTTTTATGTTGTTTTTATTGTCGAATGTGTTTTAATTATTTTTTATATCCGGGAAAATATAAACATAATAGGAGGGAAATTGTGTCTGGTTTTCACTTTATTATTATTTTTTTTATTTCATAACACAAAGTGCTACTGAAAAACTTTATAAAATAGTTTTTCCTCTCTGTTACGGTAATTTTTATTTTGTATGGTGTCGTCAGGGGTGGGACTGTAACCTTTAATAACGGCATTTTATTAGCGTATTATTTTATTTTTTATTATTTTCATTTTTTTTAAACTTTTTTATTATATTTCATTTTTTTTTTCAGATTGTGTCACCATAAGGTCATAAAAGACCTTTAGGGATATCTGATCACTTTTTTTTTTTTTTTTGTTAGGGAGACTGATTTCCCCTATAACTGAGGCTGCTACATTTAGCCTCAGTTGCAGGAGGAATCCAGCCTCCTGCACACTGTTCTTTACACTTACAGAGCTGATCTGGGTCCTGTAGGACCCAGCAGCTCTTGTAAGACGCTGAGCCCGGCGGATCACGTGACCGCCAGGTCAGAGGGCGCCCGCATCATGGTGGTGCCCATAGCCGTGTATACAGTGATTGAGAAGGCAAGGAAGGGAATAAACCTTCCCTGTCTTCTCTCTGGGAGCTCCGGCTGAAGTTACAGCCGGCTCCCAGCTTCAGTAGCTGCACGATCTCCGTGCAGCTGCTGTGTTCTGATTGGACATACCGGTATGTCCTGTCAGAACTAGGCAACCACTTCCCGGACGTTTATAGTCTATGGGTGGTCCGGAAGTGGTTAAAGGGAATGTGTTGTCAAAAATAGGACCTACTATTTTAAAACAAATTTTTATGGTAACCGCTTCGGGGCTGACCTAGATTATATACGACCAGGCAGTCCATTCTTAACACTAAAAATTTATACATACAAACACACATCTATCATCTATCTATCTATTTATCTATCTATTTACTGTATCTATCTAAATGTTTACATTCAATAAATATATAAAAAATTGAAAAAATTGGAGATGCATTACTTTTAAATTGTAAAGATATTGATGTTATACCATACACGGCCTGTGGTGAAGAGTGGCGCTGATTCTAGGAAACAGATCTCAAACTATAAATTAAGAATTGTAGAGTTTCTTTATAAGTGGCCGTGGGCAGCAGCGGTGCTGAATGTATAATACATTCGTTGTGTTGCCAATCCTTGAAGATACGATCTGTGAATGTAAGAGACGTAATACACTGCTTAATAATCCTGTCATCATCTACAATGCATTGTGTAAAGGATATATTATTTCTATTATAGGAGCTAAGCCCTTGTGTCACTTGGTACCTTACCGGAGGTCAGCACATTGCTAATACAATAGGCCACAATTCCTTATCCTTGATTGTCCTACTTAGATTAAAAAAGTGTTTATCGGCCGGTTCTGTCCTTCTGCTGAGGAGGAGGAGGCAGAACACACTTGGCAATGCATTAACTTCCATTCAGCTCGGGAGCAGCTAATACTCTATTACTTCTTCTGCGAGTCTCTAGAGAGAACACTTCTTAACCCTTCAACACTGAGGACTGGAAGGCAAGGGAAGAATACAAATCAACTCATTAAGGTCTACGAGACCCACCGTGCAAGCGAGACTGACCTGACTTCTGAGGACACGATGAAGAGGGACGTGGGACGGCAGTGGCAAAGAAGAGGACCATATAAGCACCTTAAATACTGAGAAAAATCAATAGGAAAGTTTGTATTGGTAGTCCGGAGTAAGGATCGTAAGCAAAAGCTGCATAAGTATAAGTACAGTGGGCTGACAAATTCGGACCTTGTAAGTTGATAATTGGTTACAAAAGAGTCTGTAGAGCCCATGTAAAGCCCCTGCGATGAGCAACAGTCAGCCAAAAATTCATTGTTGGCAGCAGATTATCCCCTGTGAACAGGGAATATGCTGCTAACAATATGTCAACTATATAGGGACTGAACAACTATATTAATGGTGGTTCCTATGTGTTAGGGAAAATGAATTTGTCTGCCTGAGTCTAGGTTCACATCTGCACATGGCGTTCCACCGGAGGACCCAAACAACGGAGAACCTGACTGCTAAAGCATTGGTTAACTGAAGATGGCCTCGGTCCCCATAAACTATAATGGGGTCCACTGGGTGACTGCTACTTTTTATACTGAAACCAGCGGAGAGAAAAGTCCTCTGTGCAGGACTTTTCTCTCTGCCGGTTTTTGTGGCAGAGTCTCCAATGGCTTAAATGTGAACCTAACCTCAAATTCCGCTTCATTTTCCTTCCACTCCCCATAGGCAATCTACCGCGGCTTTCTGAATGGACCAAATCCACAGGAATTCTGAAACTACGGACTCTCTGGCTAATTCAGAAAGAGCAAGCTTTTTTTTTTTTTCCAGCATGGTTATTTTTTATTTTATTTTGTCTTGCATTGATCTCTGCCTCCCATTGTACTCAATGGGAGGCAGAATGGGATGTGATCTACTGCTGATTTTGAGGCCCCAGATTCCGAAGTGTGAATGAGCCCTAAGGGTAATTCACACATAATAATTTGGAATTGCTTTTAAGCCGTGTTCCACCTTCAGTCTTCATCCCATTGTATTTAAATGGCGGCAGAGACAAAAACAATTCAAACAAAAACAGTGCAAAGCCTCATGGGAAGTGCAGGTTGGGAGGTATGAGATAGGACTACTAGGCAGACTTCTCTGTATTGTACACGCCCCTGCTTCAGAGAGAAATACAAAATGTATCATTGCCATAACAGGGCTATGCGGAAACCCCTATGGAAGGCTTATTATGGTCAGCATGGCCCTGCAGATTTTTTACATTTGATGAGCTCTCAGGTAGCCTTTAGTCCTCAAGCACCGTTTTTGGGGGTTGCCAACAACAATAAACATTGGTAATGTGCTCTTATCACAATAGGCTCAAAGTGCACCTCTGTAAGAATACTGCTTCAGCTTGTAACCACAATCTACAGCTTCTCAAACCTCTGTTTAACCTTCTACTGTCTGGGTGCCTGCCGCTACAGACTTTGGTTACATTACAGTGTATTGTCACCTGTAGATGAGCCCCCTATTCTCCTCCATCTCCAGCACACACAGCCTTACTTACCAATCCCCTTCCTGCTGACTGTCGCCTCTGCAGAAGGGAAAGTTCTAGCGGCCGTGAGCAAGAGCCAGGACCAGTAAGTGGAGTTAGTCCAGCAGGTAATGGCCTATTAAAAAAAAAAAAAAGCAAATTAAAATCTGCAGCGGTAGCGGCTGCCGCCGAGCCACCTGATGTCGCAGACCCTGTGGCAGCAGCTACCCAGTAGTTACGCCCCTCCCTCCTAGTACATTGTAACACTTACCTAGAAGACCATGAAATGGTTAACAAGATGGCCAGGGACTGTAGGTGAGCAAGGGGTTAAAGTTTTGTAAAATGCTAGAGGGAAAAATCTCCCAACTGTTTTTGGGAGGATTTAAAGAAGGGGTATAAATGCCAGAGGCGGGAAGAGGACTTACGCTTCGCAGTCAGGCAGCAGGAACCACCTCCCCGCGGTTTTTGATGGTTTTCGGTATCTCTTTCTCGTCTCTGGTTTCCTTCTTTGGTTTTCCATAGGTGAAGAACGCTGGTTTGGAAGATCTGTTCTGTTTCAGGACTCTTTGTTACAGCAGTTTGTCCGTGCCCAGTGGAAGAAGGGGTCATCGTCCACACGCCCACTGGCATTTTGGACAAAGGTTTAAAAATTGATTTTATAATATTTGGATGTTTTAAAAGGTCAAAGGGCATGAATTCTATGTTTATCCTTATGACAAACAGTGTTAATAAAATCTGTGGCCAACCCCACATAACCAAGAAATAGACGGCTCTGTCATCATTTGGAGGTCACTGACAGTTGGCAGAGGATGGTGTTGTGTTGGAAGCTATTATTAGCCTACCTGCAGTCTGCTCTGGTTAGTTGGGTGCTGCACAGAAACTTCTGCAATCCTTTTGTATGTTATAATACTGATATTAGTGTTTCATGTCCTGAGGTGGAGCAGAAGGTACAGGCTATGGAGAAGCTACAGATGGATCCTGGTTTGATTCCCAATGCAGCGGGTTGTGGACTGAAAATAAAAGACATCACTATCATAAGATTAATGACCTTCTGAGGAGGGGATTCCTGACCTGTTACTGTTAACAGAGGGTGAAGAGTTTTTGGGTGACCCCTATAGTGTGTATCTAATAATATGGAAGGAAAGTCCGAACTGTGATAAATGTCAGAAATCTGAAATACATAATATCTCTGAGTGAATACAATCTATTGCTCTCTGTTATCAGCCATTACAAGGGGAGGCTGACTGTAGGAGGGGGAATATAATCTATTACTTCCTTATATCAGTCAGTTTAGACTGAGAAGAGGAGGAATCTTGTAGATGACGTGTAATGTCACTTACTACACATCTCCCGACCTGAGACCCTCCTGGTACACTGTAACGCTTACCTGCTAAGGCTGAACTCCTTTTGTATGTTATAATACAGATAACAGGGTAAACTTTCATGCGCTAGTGCAGGTGATGGAGCAGATACAGATGGATCCTGGTTCAATCCCCAGGCAGCAGGTTGGGAACTAGAGAGTGAAAGTCATCACTATTATTAGATTAATTACCTGCAGGTATTTGTTGTCCGCTGATGGCTGATCTATTACTGGTAACGGAGGATGAAGAGTTTTGGGTGACCCATATAGTGGAAGGAAAGTCGGAACTGTGATCTATGTAGAAAACCTGAAACACCTAATATCTCCGGGTGAATACAATCTATTGCTCCCTGTTATCAGCCATGTCAGGCCGAGGGAGGCAGACAGAATAACCTAAGCCCCAACCATGTAGGAAGCGGAATAATCTATTGTTTTCTTTTATCAGCCCTCTCAGACGGTCATTTTGCATGTTATAATACACATGAGATCCTACAGCTTTCATGTGCTGAGGTGGAGCTGAAGGTAAAGGTGCTGGTGGTGGTGATGACGGAGCAGCTACAGACGGATCCCAGTTCAAGTCCCAGAGCAGCAGACGGTTGGAGAAGAAGATGAGTGTCACTGCAAGAAGGAGGATCCCAGAACAGACCCCTAAGGAGGAGGATCAGCCCAGTGGACTGGCGGGGGTCTTGCTGAATATAGAGACACCAGATTTTGACACTTAACTGAAATGCCAGGGACCAACTTTACAACTTTCTTCAATACCACCACAGACCTCCTATAGTGTGTATCTAATAATCCGGAAAGAAAGTCCAAACTGTGATAAATGTCAGAAATCTGAAATACATAATATCTCTGAGTGAATACAATCTATTGCTCTCTGTTATCAGCCATTACAAGGGGAGGCTGACTGTAGGAGGGGGAATATAATCTATTACTTCCTTATATCAGTCAGTTCAGGCTGAGAAGAGGAGGAATCTTGTAGATGACGTGTAATGTCACTTACTACACATCTCCTGAGCTGAGACCCTCCTGGTACACTGTAACGCTTACCTGCTAAGGCTGAACTCCTTTTGTATGTTATAATGCAGATAACAGGGTAACCTTTCATGTGCTGAGGTGGAGCAGAAGGTGAAGGCTCTAAGGCAGGTGATGGAGCAGCTACAGGTGGATGCTGGTTCAATCCCTGGGGCATCAGGTTGGGAACTAGAGAGTAAAAGTCATCACTGTTATAATATTAATGGTGTGCTGGTATTTGTTGTCCGCTGATCTATTACTGGTAACGGAGGGGGAAGAGTTTTAGGTGACCCATAGCTAATAATCCGGAAGGAAAGTCGGAACTGTGATCTATGTAGGAAACCTGAAATACCTAATATCTCCGGGTGAATACAATCTATTGCTTCCTGTTATCGGCCATGTCAGGCCGAGGGAGGCAGACGGAATAACCCCGAGCCCCAACTATGTAGGAAGGGGAATAATCTATTGTTTTATTAGCCATCTCAGACTAAGTCAGACGGTCATTTTGCATGTTATAATACACATGAGATCCTACAGCTTTCATGTGCTGAGGTGGAGCCGAAGGTAAAGGTAAAGGTGCCATTGGTGTTGACAGAGCAGCTACCAGACGGATCCTGGTTCAAGTCCCGGAGCAGCAGACACCTGGAGAAGATGAGCATAGCCACAAAAAGGAGGATCCCGGAAGAGACCCCTGAGGTGGAGGAGTGGACCAGTAGGGGGTCTTGCCGAATAGAGAGACGCCAGATCACTATTATAATATTACTGAGCTGCTGGTATTTGTTGTCTGCTGGGGATCTGATGGCTGATCTATTACTGGTAACGGAGGGGGAAGAGTTGTTGGATGACCCATATAGTGGAGGGAAAGTCTGAGCTGTGACACACACCTAATATCTCCAGGTGAATACAATCTATTGCTTCCTCTAACACTCCTACAGGCCAGGCCGACTGTAGGAGACGGAATATCATCTATTACTATCTGGTATCAGCCACGTCATCTATTGCTTTCTTTTATAAGCCCTCTCAGACTAAGTCAGACAGTCATTTTGCATGTTATATTACACAGAAGATCCTACAGCTTTCATGTGCCAAGGTGGAGCTGACAGTAGAGGTGCAGGTGGTGATGGAGCAGCTACAGAAAGATCCCGGTTCAAGTCCCAGAGCAGCAGGCGGATGGAGAAAATGAGTGTCACTGTGAGAAGGAGGATCCCAGAAGAGACCCCATAGGAGGAGGATCAGCCGAATAAAGTGACAACAGATTTTGACACTTAACCACTTACTACACATCTTCCGACCTGAGACCCTCCTGGTACACTGTAATGCTTACCTGCTAAGGCTGAACTCCTTTTGTATGTTATAATACAGATAACAGGGTGAGCCTTCATGTGTTGAGGTGGAGCAGAAGGTGAAGACTCTAGGGCAGGTGATGGAGCAGCTGCAGGTGGATGCTGGATCAATCCCTGGGGCATCAGGTTGGGAACTAGAGAATAAAAGTCATCAATATTATAATATTAATGGTGTTCTGGTATTTGTTGTCGGCTGAGTAGCTGATGGCTGATCTATTACTGGTAACGGAGGGGGAAGAGTTTTAGGTGACCCATAGCTAATAATCCAGAAGGAAAGTTGGAACTGTGATCTATGTAGGAAACCTGAATATCTTCGGGTGAATACAATCTATTGCTCTCTGTTATCGGCCATGTCAGGCCAAGGGAGGCAGACGGAATAACCCCGAGCCCCAACTATGTAGGAAGGGGACTAATCTATTGTTTTCTTTTATCAGCCATGTTAGACGAAGTCAGACGGTCATTTTGCATGTTATAATACAAATGAGATCTTACAGCTTTCATGTGCTGAGGTGGAGCCGAAGGGAAAGGTTCCTTTGGTGTTGACAGAGCAGCTACAAGAAAGATTCTGGTTCAAGTCCCGGAGCAGCAGACACTTGGAGAAGATGAGCGTTGTCACAAGAAGGAGGATCCCGGAAGAGACCCCTGAGGAGGAGGGTCATCCCAGTAGGGTGTCTTGCCGAATAGAGAGGTGCCAGATCACTATTATAATATTACTGAGCTGCTGGTATTTGTTGTCTGATGGGGATCTGATGGCTGATCTATTACTGATAACCGAGGGGGAAGAGTAGTTGGATGACCCATATAGTAGAGGGAAAGTCTGAGCTGTGAACACACCTAATATCTCTGGGTGAATACAATCTATTGCTCCCTCTAACACTCCTACAGGCCAGGCCGACTGCAGGAGACGGAATATCATCTATTACTATCTGGTATCAGCCACGTCATCTATTGCTTTCTTTTATCAGCCTTCTTAGACTAAGTCAGATGGTCATTTTGCATGTTATATTACACAGAAGATCCTACAGCTTTCATGTGCCAAGGTGGAGCTGAAGGTAACAGTACCAGTGCTGATGGTGTCAGTGATGACAGAGCAGCTACAGACAGATCCCGGTTCAAGTCCCAGTGCAGCAGATGGATGGAGAAGCAGATGAGCATCACCGCAAGAAAGAGGAGGATCGGACCAGTAGAGGGTCTTGCCAAATATAGAGGCGCCAGATCTCTATTATAATGTTACTGATCTGCTGGTATTTGTTGTCCGCTGGGGATCTGATTAGAGATGAGCGAGTACTGTTCGGATCAGCCGATCCGAACAGCACGCACGCATTGAAATGAATGGACGTAGCCGGCACGCGGGGGGTTAAGCGGCTGGCCGGCGTCAAAGCGGAAGTACCAGGTGCTTCCATTCATTTCAATGCGTGCGTGCGTGCTGTTCGGATCGGCTGATCCGAACAGTACTCGCTCATCTCTAGATCTGATGGCTGATCTATTACTGGTAACGGAGGGGGAAGAGTTGTTGGGTGACCCATATAGTGGAGGGAAAGTCTGAGCTGTGAACACATCTAATATCTCCAGGTGAATACAATCTATTGCTCCCTCTAACACTCCTACAGGCCAGGCCGACTGCAGGAGACGGAATATCATCTATTACTATCTGGTATCAGCCACGTCATCTATTGCTTTCTTTTATAAGCCCTCTCAGACTAAGTCAGACAGTCATTTTGCATGTTATATTACACAGAAGATCCTACAGCTTTCATGTGCCAAGGTGGAGCTGAAGGTAACAGTACCAGTGCAGATGGTGTCAGTGATGACAGAACAGCTACAGACAGATCCCGGTTCAAGTCCCAGTGCAGCAGATGGATGGAGAAGAATATGAGCATCACCGCAAGAAGGAGGATCCCAGAAGAGACCCCCAAGGAGGAGGATCAGCCCAGTAGAACAGCAGGGGGTCTTGCCAAATAGGGAGATACCAGATTTAGACACTTAACCAATTTTTCAGGGACTAGACCCCTGTTTTAAACTGCACTTTCCACCTTTCTTCAATACCCTCTCAGACCTGTCCAGCATCCTCTGCACACAGCTTGACCATGCAGGGACCTGTCCAAGGCCAACCTGGAGCCTTCATTTAGCCTGGAGCCTGGAGCCTGGAGCCTGGAGCCTGGAGCCTTCATTTACCCTTGAACCTGGAGCCTTCATTTACCCTTGAACCTGGAGCCAACACCCTTGGGCTTGAACCTGCAACCTGAGGAGCTCTTCAGATACAGCCAGAGCATATATCCATTGAGCCATCACCTCAACACAACATACACAACATACACAACATACACAGCTCGTTCGTCGTATATGATGTTAGAAACTGGTACAATGTCTGCCTTCTCAGACGGTCATTTTGCATGTTATTATACACATATGATCCTAAAGCTTTCATGTTCAAAGGTGGAGCTAAAGGTAAAGGTACAAGTGATGATGGTGTCGTTGATGACGGAGCAGCTACAGACAGATCCTGGTTCAAGCCCCAGGGCAGCAGACAGATGGAGAAGAAGCTGAGCGTCACTGTAAGAAGGAGGATCACAGAAGAGGCCACTAAGGATGAGAATCAGCACAGTGGGCTGGTATGGGGTCTTGCCAAATAGAGAGACACCAGATTTTGACACTTAACCAGAAATTGCAATTTCCATCTCAGACTTATCCAGCATCCTCTGCACATAGTTTGATCACACAGGGACCCATCCAAGGACAACCTGGAGCCTTTATTCACAGCCAACCTGGAGCCAACACTCTTGGGATTGAACCTGTAACCTGAGGAGCTCTTCAGATACAGCCAGAGGATATACCCATTGAGCCATCACCTCAGACCGACATACATAGTTCGGTCCTTCTATATAATGTTAGAAACTGGTACATCGTCTGCCCCAAGAAAAAGTGGTGGTGACAGAGGAGACCATCACCAGGATCCCATAGAGGAATAACGAGCAATCTACCGTGGATCCTGAGGACCCAGTGGGGGAGGGGTGCAGCGCCTTTAAAGGAAAAAGAGTCTTAGAATGGTCTGCACAACCTGGGGATCAAACCTGCAACCTGAGGATTCCTCCAGATACAACCAGAGCACTTATCCAGTGAGCCACCCCCTCAACACAACACAAGTGTCCTGGGATATATATTATATTACTTGTTACTTTTTCCCTATTAGTTTTGTTTCAGATCTTTTTCTTTTAGGAGTTGGGATTGGTGGGTTGGTTGATCTAATTAACATCTAGTCCTTATTTCACAGATCGGTTTGTCCATTACCATATATTGCGCATAAGAAATAACTTGAATTTTTGTATGTTATAATAAAAATAGCAGGGTAAATTTCAGATAACAGGGTAAACTTTCATATGTTGAGATGGAAGGTAAAGGCTCTAGGGCAGGTGATGGATGAGCTACAGGCGGTTGCCGGTTCGATTCCTGGGGCAGCAGGTTGTGACCTAGAGAGTAAAAGTCATCACTATTATAATATTAATGGCGTGCTGGTATTTGTTGTCCGCTGATCTATTACTGGTAACGGAGGGTGAAGAGTTGTTGTGTGACCCATATAGTGGAGGGAAAGTCTGAACTGTGACACACACCTAATATCAGTAACATTTTCATTTTTTTGCCTCACCATATTTCAGCACCTTAGATCATGGCACTCCGCACGGAGATCTAATCGTTGCACTTTTGATAGATTGGCCCCTGTGATTTCTCCTAAAAGCAGGGGAAACTCAACTGCAGAATTTGTGGTAGTGGGGGGCTGCGTTTGCCCTTTCTTCTGTTTGTTTTTTGTAAATAAAAGTAAATCAATCCTCACCCAAAGCATGGCTCAGGGTGTCTAGAAGGGAGTGCTTGCTTCCTTGCATTTGGAGATTGATGACATAAAAATCTGCCTACTGCTAGTGCCATAGAGTTGTAATGTATTATTATTAAATGATTATCTATACGCAGATGCACCTCCCCCTTCAAATATGCAAATTTTCCCATGATGCATTTTCCTCAGCTCTCCTTAGTTTAAATAGATGTCTCTCAGAAGTTGTCCATATATGAGGCTGGTGGTTTTGTTTTGCATTTTTGCAGATTGCTTGTTTTGTTGGTTGACTTGGAGGTTGTCATGACTTCCTGAGTTAATCAGTTCAGAAAACGATTATGTGTTTTCCAAACTCTCTGAGTTACAACATCTCCAACAGTAAGAAAAAAAAGTCAAATGTCCCTTTAAGATGAACCTCTTTGTACTGTTTAGCACAAGAAGGGTGTGTTATAATTACTGGCCCCAGCTTCATGCTGCACCTCCCCCTCCTTTGTTTCATATATTTTCAACTGTTTTAATTTGCATAAATTCCCACAATGCTTTGCCTGAGAGTCTCCTTAAGTTAAATGGATGTTGCTCTGAGCTGGTCCCTGTGAAGACGCCGCACATTAGACATAGAGTGTATTCTGCACTCGTGAGCGCTGTGGGGCCTTGCCTGTAGCTGTTGCAGCACGGTGGCCTTGCGGTGCTGGTGTACTGAGTTCAGTTCAAAACCTGCCAAGTACTCCTTGGAGGATCTTCTATGTAATCCATGTGTTTGCATGGCCGGCTGGCAATGACCATTTCTCTGCATGGAGCTGTTGCCACCATGGTGTATGGTGGTTGGAGGCTGCTGCACCAAAATGAAAAGTGAAAAAAAAATTTCTGCCTCACGAGATTTGAACCCCGGCGCCGGCCGGTCGGCCGGCCCAGATTCTACTCCCCAGATAAGCTCCGCCCACTCTTCCAGATCAGATCAAATTTTCAGATTCTAAGTCATTTTCCTTCATTTAATTTATTGTTTCCGCTATTCATACAACTTAGGGCGAGTTCCTGCAATGCATTCTGGGAAATTTATGCAAATGAGGCATTTTTGATTGGATAAGAAGTCAGGTGGGCGGTCATGTCAGAAACGAAGGCATCTCAGCACCAGAACCATGGGCTTCTACCTTCCATTCTGCCTCTCGATGGCCATGATCCTGCTTACCAGATGGCAATGGGTAGCAGAGATCGCTGATCACAGGGTTCATGTCTGTTGGACTAGTAGGAATAGACTGAGCACCTATAGACCTTTATCCACTTCTGGTCCACTCATAGACTATAGATGTCTGGGCAGTTGTAACCCTGCCATGACGTATAGGCTGCCAGACATGTTATCTCACCCAGTATATCCCATGAGTCTCCCAGTACTCAGGGCCCTAGTGAAAAATAGCAAAGCCTTGTACACTCGACTCCAGATCATTAGTATTTATTACACTGTGACGTCATCTCAGTAATGGGAATGTTAATGAAGAGGTTGCCTGGAGATTTACTAAGATATATAGATAGATATATATAGATATATAGAGATAGAGATAGGTATGTAGAGATAGATAGGGATAGATTTAGATATATAAAGAGATAGATTTAGATATGTAGAGAAATATAAAGATAGATTTAGATATATATAGAGATAGATTTATATATAGAGAGATAGATATATATGGATATAGATAGATAGATAGTTAGATGATAGATAGATTGATTTAGATGTAGATAGATAGAGATAGAGAGAGATAGATAGATAGATAGATAGATAGATAGATAGATAGATAGATAGATAGATAGATAGATTTAGATATATAGATTTAGGTATAGATATTAGAGATGAGCGAGTAGTAAAATATTCGACTACTCGAAATTCGATTCGAGTAGACCTCAATATTTTACTATTCGATCGAATATCGAATCCCATTATAGTCTAAGGGAAAAAATGCTCGTTTCAGGGAAATCAAAATTTCACCAATTGGAGTCACCAAGTCCACAATGAGACCCCAGGAAGTGATGCCAACACCTCTGGAATGCAACTGGGACAGCAGGGGAAGCATGTCTGGGGGCATCTACCATGCCCAAGTCCTTGTATTACCCCAATATCACAGCCTATCAACTAGACACTTTCCACACTCAATAGAACCTCTATGGAAAGTGGAAAAATACTTGGAAACCTTCTTTCCTCTACATTAGTATGGACAGAAAGACAAATTTTAAGCTAAAGAAACATTAGCATGCACCCCTTTAAATCACGTTGCCCATGACAACCACATATGTATACGTATATAACAGGAGATTGGCAAGGTATATAGAGCCCAAAATCCTCTGTATGTTAGATGTATACAAGCGTACTGTATAGCAAGTATACACCTAGCTTACAACAGGTATAGGACAGGAGATGGGAAAGGTAGATTGGGGGAAAATTAGTTGCAAAAATATTGTATATACAGATGGTGTACAGATACAGATGGTGTATATACAATCTTCAAGCAGTGGTAGATGTAAGTTTAGCTCTTATAAGAGTTGTTGGGGTAAGATTCCTACCTAAATAATGCTAATTCCTAGCTAACCCTGGCAGACCGTTTCTCCCTGTCTAATTCACAGTTACATCTGAACCAAATCGGACACCCACTATTCTTATAAAGTGGAGGTCACCTGATTTAGCCAGCCAGTGACTGTATACGTTTTTTTTCCCGATGCCAACGTCGTCCTAGTTCCTGTCCCACCTCCCCTGCACAGTTATTGGTGTAAAAAAAAATTTAGGCCTCAATTATAGGCCTCAGTGGTGACATCTAGGAAGTGTAACGTCAGCTGCAGACCTGAAGAAGAAGATAAAGTCAACTGAACCACACAAGGATGTCCAGGAGAGGTTCAGGACAATGGTGAACCTAGCCTGGCTGCTACCTGAGGCAGACGATCGAAAGCCCCCCCCAAACCCCCCCGGACTAAATACCGGTGGGTAGGGGTGCTAGTGCAACATTACAGTGACATTTTTTTTTTGTTACTTACAGGAGACGTCTCTGATTCATTGCTCATATTTCACATCTCTTCACTTTACTGCCATTACCTCTTCTTCCAGCTGTGACTTGTCTCTGTAAAGTTTGGAACACAGACGTGTTTGACTCCTCAGTTTTCCATGTATGAACGCTTTTATAAATGTCCCTTGTATGAGGAATTATGCCCTACAGCGCCCCCTGCAGTCTCTATTATACCCCACAGCGGCCCCTGCAGCCTCTATTATGCCCCACAGCGGCCCCTGCAACCTCTATTATGCCCCACAGCAGCCCCTGCAACCTCTATTATGCCCCACAGTGGCCCCTGCAACCTCTATTATGCCCCACAGCGGCCCCTGCAACCTCTATTATGCCCCACAGCGGCCCCTGCAGCCTCTATTATGCCCCACAGCGGCCCCTGCAACCTCTATTATGCCCCACAGCGGCCCCTGCAACCTCTATTATGCCCCACAGTGGCCCACCCAACTCTATTATTATTATTATTTTTTAAAAGCATGTGAAGGTTCCAGGAAGCATTTTTTTTAGCAAAACCATACTGTGCAAATACAGCCTTACGAGAAAGTGTTATACTTGCAACCAGATTATGTGACTGTGCTTTACAGATATTCTCACTCATTACAGATACAAATGTATATTCTTATATACTATACACACATATTTTCATATCTATGGGTAAAAATTAGTGTTGAGCGAATAGTAGATACGAGAGTGAGGTATTCGACAAATAGTTTAAAATACTATTCACTCAACACTAGTAAATATATATACCAGGAAGTATTGCCTGAGCCTGAAAATATGAGGAATGGTAGAAATGGTCCATACACATAGTTTGTACATAGTCAAATTAAATACAAGTTTAATTTTTAATTCTCACATAGGTCATAGAAACAGTTTCCTTTCCAAAGGCAAATAACCACATTACTACGAGGTGTCAGACACAGGTTTGATATTTTATTTGCTCTTTTTGTCGCTGTTACAGATGTCAGACTTCGTTCCCGGTGTTGAGTTGTAAGGACTTGTGCGGTATACACAACAGCCAGGTCTTAGCAGGAACTTCTAGACTAATCTGTAGTAAAACAAATAACAGAAGTTGGGTTATATAGAGAATAGTAACATACTAAGATTTAACATTATGTTATATTACACTCTGATTTACTATCACTTTCCCCCCTGCACCGGCGTGATGCCTCCCATGAACAGACCCGCTTACCCCCCCTCCCTTGTTCAGTGTATGCAGGTGTGGGCTGCACCCCCCAACCACCCTTGCGTGTGGGCCCGGGGTCCCCCGCAGGTACCATGGGTCCCTGGACCCCCTCCCGCATGCCCCCACCCGGACCCCATGCTCCCCACCCCAAACTCTGGTGCTTTGTGCCCCCCCTTCCCATTGCTTTCCCCCACCCACTCATCTCACCTATCACCCTTCTCCCCAAACTCCCTTGCCGTGCGCCCCCCCATCCTGGGCGCCCCTGGTTGTAGTGCCTGTGATGGTAGGTGCAGAGATGAGACTCAGGAGACAGGGTGGCTAACACGGTAATTCAGATTTTTACTGAACAACACTGTATATCCAAACAGCTTCCAAACTGGAGGTGCAGATCTTTAGGAGCTTTGCCAGGGACTGGAACTGAGGGCGGAGCCTATGTAGAAATGGGTGGAGCTAAATGTGCTGTGGCATGCTATGCCGTCCCTCTTTCTATACTTTGAAGGTTGGGAGGAATGATAGTATAGAGGTCTTTATATGATGTGCTTTCTTTGGTAATTGTATAGTGGTAATAACAAATCACCAACAAACTATATATGTCTTTACAATTTTTTTCTTCTAATCTTTTAAAAACTGTATTAGTGCCGCTGGACTTCTGAAATTACTAAATATGATAGTGTTGTTGGTATGTCAGGATTTGGGGTCCCGCTTTTAATTTTGCCCAGGGCCACATTTTGTCTAAACCCGGCCTCGTATGCGGTCACAATTTCCAGCCATGGGCTCCCTATGCTATAGTCTCTGTCACTGGCTCTACATTTCTGTTCATTGTAACAAGAGACCTCACTGGCTGTCATGTGCTCTCCCATCACGACCCGAACTAAGGTGACAGTCACTTCTATGGCTACACCTCATTCTCACGTACTAATACTACTGTACAGTGCAATGCTTCTATTGTTGCCACCAGGGTTGTAGAGTTGATAGGATAAACCACCTACTTAACCCATTTCTCGAGTTTCTACAACCTGGCTCCGACTCCTGCTCTGATTTTGACTCCTTTGTAATTGACAGCCATAGTCAGAAGCAGTAAAGATCTTCTAACTCATGAAAACATCCAGAGATTGATTTCTTGTGAAAGTCTTTTAATCCTAGTTGTGTAACCCCGCTACACTTGTGTCCCCACCCCTTGCAACTGGCCTTGTGACATCCCAAGGTCTGTCTGTCTGTCTTTTTATCTAATCTGTCAGTCTGTCCTATTATATATTTTCTGTGTAGCCGCTCACACTCATTCATTACTATATGTGAGAGATGAATTATAGACTTTGCTGCTTCCCAGTTCAGCTCAGACTTCAGGTCACATCATGTAGATTGGAATCCTTATAAGATGCAGCAGATTTCATTCTGACAGAGTGAACAATCTGACAAACAAATGCTTTCGCGTTCCGGAGCAAACCCTTGAGAACTTCATACCGGAGCTGGAACATTGCAATCTCTTTGTTTAATGCAGTCTGCTCTCAGGAGTTTTCGAACACATCAGAAAACTTAACAAAAAAATATACAGATGAAATTCAGCTGAAAGTGACAAATCTGTGTGTTTCATGCAGGTTCTGGGACTGGTGATTCTGATCCAGTTTTCTATTTCTCAGTATATAGCTGACCAGACCCGGCTGATTGATGACATTTCTTCCCGTCAGTAAAAACTTTACACAGTCCTATGCACAGACTTCTCTGAGCAGTTGTGGTTTTATCTATTCGTGCAACTTTGATTTTATCAGTACGCAGATTACAGGGATGTGGGGACGAAGGACAATGAGTATCAGACTGATAGTACTCATGCCTTCCAACAGTACTGTTTTCCATGGGACTGTCCACTGCGACCATAGAATAAAAAGAAATACACAAACATGTATAAATGGGATTGAATGATGTAGCTGGATGAGGTTTAAAGGGATTCTACCACTAAATCGCTTTTTTTTTGTGCTTTAGATGTCGGAATAGCCTTTAGAAAGGCTATTCGCCTCTTACCTTTAGACGTGATCTCTGCGGCGCCGTTCCTTAGAAATACCGGTTTTAACCGGTATGCAAATGAGTTCTCCGCAGCAATGGGGGCGGGCCCCAGCGCTCAAACGGCAATGCGGGCTTCCCCACTGCTGCCAGAGAGCTCTCTCCAGCGCCTCCATCTTAAGCTGCAAACCTGCCTCTTCTGTCTTCCGTCTCGGTCCAACCTCCGACGCCTGTGCAGTATGCTCTGTATTGAACAAGACCAAGAGCGACCTCCCAAAAATGCCGCTCTTGCTCTTGTAGTTCAATACAGGAGCGTACTGCCAACCTCTGACGCCTGCATGTGTAAAAGATTTAATTGAAGTCAATGGGAGTGTTATTTTTACACCTGTATTCTATATACGTGTATTATGCTAAAATACACTCGCGTTAACTCCGTGTGCACGAGCCCTAACTAGGGAGCACTTTAGAGCGTGTTTTAACTTTAAAAAAAAGTAAAATGAGGTAATGAAATATATTACAAAAATGTTTACCAAACAAACACCTTAGTTAAAAAAAATTACACTTTAAAGGAAACCTACCAGGAAGTTTTGGGGCATTCAGCATGTCCTTGTCCTTAAGCCAGTGGTTTAACTTGCCTTTTGGAAGCCTGTTCATCCCCCTAAAAAAAACCAAAGCAAGTAAACTCTCCCCTGAGGCCACATGACAAGTGATTGCACCTGTGAAAAATCACTGGTGGGTAACCCGCTGTGAACTGTAGTTGCAGCACATGGATGAGATTAAACAAGTATCACCCATATCATGTGCTAAAACATGCAGCACAAAGGATGTGGAGGGGCCAAAGAGAAGCCTGCAGGTGAGCTGCTGCAAAAAAATAACACCTGTTTTTACAACGGCCTTTGCTGTGGTTGCTTGCAGACAGGGCCGGTTTTTTACAAAGAATGGCCCTGGGCAAAATTTAAAAGCGGCGCCCCAAATCCTGACATATCGTATAAACACCTAGAGAAAAAGGGCCTCAGTCATCATAGGCAGCCAACCCCAAAGATATAGAACCATACAGAAAAAAACACAGAAGGGGTCCAAAAGCACAATTGAAACAATCCATGTAACAATATTTATTGTTACATGGTTCTATATTGTATAAACACTGCCATATTCCATTATTTCAGAAGTCAGTGCTGCACTTACTGCGGCATTGGTATAGTCTTAAAAGATCAGGAAAACAAAAGAAAAAAAAATTGTAAACATATATAGTTATGAAACCGCTATGTATGTACCGCTATACTGGTGTGAATTATTATCACTATACAGACAATTACCAGAAATTACACATCATATATAGACCAACAATACCTCTATACTAGGCCCAGATAGTACATGACCTCCACACTGTGCCTACTACCTCCATTACACTACATACTGAAGCAAAGACAATAGTGCACTACACAGACTTATAATAAACATCACATCAATTAAAGGGTTTTCCTGACCCCAAATTGATTTTTTTTATACTGGTAACTTAGCCAGGGTGATCTTTTATACCGAACCCCATAGAGATCATCTGTTCCAGCAGCTTTTGGATGCCAGATGCAGATTGCCAGATTCAAGTAATAGGAGCAGCGCTGAAATTACCCAGAACCACCACTATACAGTGGTGGGCCTATATATATATTCAGGCCCCTTTATTAATAATAGTTCCTCTCTCTCGAGTGGCTTTTAATAGCAAACCTGCCTGCGGGCTCCCCGGGGGGAAACCGTTTTTTTTCGGCCAGACACAAAGTCTGACATGCAGGACTGTGTCTGGAGGTTTCCCCACAGAGAGGCCGCAAGCGGACACCGGCGGTTTGCTTTAAAAAGCCATTCAAATGAATGGGCTTTAAAACTAACCGCCGCGTAGCCGTCCACTGTCCATTTTCACCAGGGCTTGGGACAGAAACCCCAGCGGAATGACACAGGCGCAAATGTGAACACCCAGTTAGTGGTCGAGGAAACAGAAATCCTGAATAAGATATATTACAAAGTTTCTTATATTTACCTGCACTATTCATTGATGACAAGTTGTTTAAAACTGGAGGTCCGCTTTAAATCTACATCTGTCTTCCCCCCATGACACAAGCTTCACAGTGGGAACATACAACATGACTGACCGCTGTCGATAACTTCCTACTGTATGTTTTCTTACCATGATATCATCACAACTTTTCATCTGTAACCATAGTGATCCAGCCGCTAACCAGAGACAGATAAAGGTAGTCGCATATGATTTTACTAATGTTCTCATATTTTTCTTCAGGGACCTACCAATGAAAGGCCCTGTTCACCCGGGGCAAGAAGGGGCGGATTTTCTGGTGCTGAATCCACGTCATAATCCACCCCCTTCACAATGGAGGTCTATGTAGACCGCTAGCTTACTTTTTTCCATGAGCGTCATGTTGCTGTTCAAGGAAAATAGAACCAAGCTGCCCTTTCGTCAGGCGGATTTTGTGGCTGATTCATCCGCGGCGTCCACCTTGCGGTAGCTTGTTCCTGACTAGCCCCATTCATTTGGGCCTACTCCGGAGCGGAGTGCCGTGATTGTTGGAAGTTGCAGCAGGAGTATTTTGGTCCTATTCTGACACGGCTTCCCGCTTCAAAATCAGGACCAAAATACTTGCCCCGTGTGAACTAGGCCTAAGTGTACTTTCTTGTCAGTTGGGTTAAACAGATGTAAAAAAAGAAAAAAAAGGTGATTTGAACGTACCCCAAGATGTGTCTCTTTTACACGGATTACAGGCGTCAAAAGTTGTATAAGTGTTAATTGTTTTATTTCCATGGATGAGCTAACTTTTACCCTGCGGTTGTTTTTTTTTTTTGTTGCATATGGAACATACCATGGTGGGTCATGATTGTCCAGCCCACCCATGTGACCTGTGCCTTGTATGGAAGACATGTCAGCATATCACCATAAGAATAAGTGCACACATCACAAAAATGCTGCAAAATCACTGCATCAAAAACCTCCTCAAATCAGGCGTTTGGTTGTTTTTTTTTTTTCCCCTCTGCCGCTTTCAACCTTTGCATTAAAATGGTAAAATTCCACAGGTATAATCTGCAGAAATATTCGCCATGTTATGGGTTTCAGCATTGCCGCACTAGTCACTCTGCAGTTGAGGTTTTTTTTTTCACATCCACTATGCTGCAACTGTAAATCATGGCAGATGAACCTGCAGTCATTTTGCAGCGTTTTCCTGATCTAAAGAAAAGATTTCTACACGTTTACACGAGAAACTTGTCTACATTTTGGATTATTACCCCTCAAAAGGGCAGATTAACCCATGCCTAAAACCAGCAATACATCCAAGATATTGATCACTCATAGATCATACAGATGATCTCACTAGACGCAACATGAGAATTTTATATAAATACACCAATGTATACTTTTTTTTTTTTTTTTTTTTAACATTTCCTTTTATTCTGAAAACACAGTTTTTAATTTTTTTTTAGTCAATTATATATAACAAAATCTACAAGGTGATTATAAAATGGAATGGCAGAATAATACATGTACAGAAACGAGCGTGGTTATGAGGAGGTGACAGACAGATCTACACATGATTATAGTTATCCATTGGCACGGGTCAGCACGGCCGAACGATCTATAGGTGCTCAGCAGTAGCCACTGATAAGAAATGCATAAGAGTGTCAGTAGATGAAACAATCTACTACAATAAAAACGAGTATCATAAAAATTAAAACAACCTAAAATTAAAAAAAAGGAAAAAAAATAGCCGTCATATATACAAACTTCTGTACAAGATGATGAAACAGGACTCAGCGGACATTAGCAATGCCTCAGACAATTACATTATTTTTTTTTTATTTGCTTTTTTTTCTCTTGTAAATTGCTCCCTTAGTATTCTACTACATAAATTAGTATCCACAGCTCAGTAGCTCAATGGTTTTTGGTTTTTTTTCTATTTTTTTTTAATATACTTTTTCTTAATCTAAATGACTTCTACGGTGATTGCACAAAAAGGAAAAAAGGCAAAAATGTTGTGGCCCAAATGAGGTAAATCCTGCACCAATAAGTGTGGTGAGCTGTGATCTACTGCATGATCCCAGAATCCACTGATGCCTGCTTTCTTGTGGTTTTCGGAGGGGGTGGTGGTGGCGTTTTGCTGGGTAGTGGAGGTGGCAGGTGCTGAAAGAAAAGTAAAAATTCAACAATTGGCATCAACGAGAAAAATACATGGTGGAGAATACACAACTATAGGTGAATCTGCCCATACACAGAGAGCTGTCAGCTGGTTTAACCAATGGGTAGTACACAGAACTTCACCTCCAGGTTGAAATCCAACATGCTCGATTGATCCCTCTTTCTTCTGATGTCTACCATGGGGAGGGCAAGTGGGCAGACCCCATACTCATTAAAACATTGGCTAGTGTGAACAACTTTTATCTTATATGGTCAGATTATAAAGATATAGAATAATGTTGTCACGTTATTTGGTCTATGGCATAGATACCTTGTTATTTCCGAAATGTCAAAAGCCTTTCTAACATGTTTCCGAGTCTCATACTTACAAATGTCATTTACACCAGATTTAAAGGGCTTGAAGTTATAGAAAATACATAGGGGCAGATTTATTATGCTCTGTGCGTCAGCTTTTTTGGCATACAAGGCATAAAAAGTTGCAATGCTCTGCTTTTGTTTCCACTTTCCAAAAAGGGGGGCATGGTAAGGGTGAGGCCATTGGCCCTGTCAGACTTGTCATTATCTGTGAGTTGGGGTACATTTCCCTTCTAGGCAGACGGCCCGGAGGAAGGTGCGTGTAATTTATGAGGAGGCTAGTCAAAAATAATGTGCAGTGTCCGCCGGCTCTGGGGTGCCCCGTAGTCTTTGTTCAGAAACAGCACCACTTTTTTTCCATTGCTGGTATGTAGAATTGCAGTTTAGACCGATTAGGTGAGACTTCCACCATATTGGTTGTAACGCACAAAAGATCATAAGGCTGAGAACAGGACAGTATTGCTCCAAAGAGGTAAGAGACGTCGCCCCATCACTCCAAAGAGCTCACTGTATGGTTCCGGTGACTCTAGCTTATCTATCTGTGGGGCTGGGGTGATATGCTGGGTTCTGCTGACAGACTCCCGTTAACTCTATGCAGGAAATTTGGTGCTCTGTATCAGCCATAAATAGAAAAAATAAATCAGCAGAGAATATTGGACCTAGAACACGACATAGTAAATAAGTCCCAGAGACTGTAGAAAATATTACATGGCAATAATGCTGTACATTACAATATATGGAATTATCTATCTAGTGTATAAACCTAGTAACAGTACATAGTACCGACAGGAACAGTAAGTGATTGGGGGGTTTAGGTCAAAATAAAGCCTGTTCCTTTAAGGAAGACACAGTGTATGTGTGTATGATGCAGAGGAGTAGTCATGGTACTGGTGATCCGCTCCGTGTGATGGAGAGGACTGTGATGTGACGACTTTCTTTTAATACATAAATCCCAATAGATCTATACTTGGTGTTCTGCTACGTGCGGGGCTGCTTCCCTTTCAGATACGAGGAGTCTGCCAGTTCACATTAGACCCTATTCTAAGCAAATTCACTGACTCGCGCACACCTCAGGGGAGACGAGAACCTTATGTAAAAGGCACATCTGCATCCAAGCAGCAATCTGTCCTTCTACTATCAGACAGCTCTCTAGTTCAGCTTTGTATCCAAGAAACTGGAGGGACAACCTCAGTGAGACTAACCTCAGAGTATAATATATGGTCTATACAGCACCGCCAATATCAGCGCATCAGAAGGATCATCACTATGTGTAGATATATTGCAAAAATACTAATAAAAATGAAGTACAAAATAGGGAAAAATGTGGCAAAGTTTTATCTAAAGTATGAATCTGCTCCTACTTGCTGAAACTCCTCTTCCAGACCATAGGGGGCAGTATTTCAGCAGTCATCACTGGTGTACTGAAGATATTCTACTAAAAAGAGGCAATCGAATAATACGCAAGAAATGTACTGACAGCAGTTTCCTTGTAACTTCCTCCATCCCAAGTGATAGGTCTTAGAAAGTACAATTGATATAAAGGGGGCGCTAAAGAGCACAGGAAATAGCAATTCTTCTCATACTTCCCAGTTCTTTTTGTACTACCATTTAGGGATGTTTGGTGTACCAATGAAGTTAATTGTCCTTAGACATGGAATTAATGGAGCCGTATGCTTACCCTTTGTGGTGGGGGTGGAGGTGTTGCAGGTGGGATGAAGTCTTGGTAGTCCATGACGTTGCCGTAGTCTCCGGTGCTACTTTTCATTGGTAGTGGTGGGGGGATATCCATGGGTTCAGCAGCATTGACGCCATTTTGTTCCATGCCTGGAGGTACAAAGTTTAGGGAAATCTAATTCAGCTCCTCAGTCTTTTAGGGTATCAGTAATAGCTGAAAGAAGGGGGTGTATCGTGACTACAACCCCTGTCCATAAGGTTTATTATGGCACAAGGAATGAATTAGAGGGGCTTCCAAATTTTCTGAATAGTCATCAAATAATTCTAGAATCCCCCTGCAGGTCATCGCTGCGCCTCTTTGTGTAACAATCCCTTAAATAGTTCACAAAAATGGCAGCCTGAGTTGTAAGATATCAGCTAGAGCATCATTTGACCTCTCTTCTCTCTGCTGAATGGCCGAGCAGCCTCGCTGATCATTTAGCTGACACAATTGCAGGTCACATTAAGTACAGCGATAATACTTTCTAGTAAGAGGATCCCTTTATTTAGCCTTAAAGGGGTTGGTCAAGGAGTTAAATTTATCATCTGGTGGTTTCTCCATGCTGAACTGAGGTTTCCAGCTCCAGATCACATGCTTGAACCCAGCCCTGGTTCGCTCTGTCTCCTCCGTCCTCTCCTGATTTCACAGGACCGGATGAATATAGTAACGCCAGCCCCTAAATCCTGTACAAACAGAGGAGGGAAGGGGTACGGAGACCTGGGGCCTGGTTCCAATCAAATGCCTCTTGATTGGATCCTCTGAATCAAGCATGAAGAAACTACAAGAGGAAGGAAGGAAGGTACAAAGAAACAAATCCCAGGTGTCAGACCTCACCAGTGACATATTCATAATCTATCTTAAGGTTACATAGTTGATGAGGTTGGATAAAGACATTAGTCCATCAAGTCCAACCTATAATCCTACAATCCCTACAGTGTTCATCCAGGGGAAGGCAAAAAACCCCACGAGGCTCATGCCAATTGCCCTATTTCAGGGGAAAAAATTCCTTCCTGACTCCAAATCTGGCAGTCCGTATAAAAACCCTGGATCAACGTGTCCTTAAAATCTAGAGTCCAAGGTTAGGTCCTCAATATGTATGTCTTGGAAAATCCCTTTAATCACCTGGAATAATGAGATTTATAACAGATAAAATCAATAAAGGGGTTGGCCAGGATTCACCAAAACCGTGGTGAATACCAGACATGGCCATGGACAAGGGCGGCGCTATTTCTGAAAGAAAGCAAACCTTTTTGTTCTTATCCTAGAGTCTAGGACCCAGACCACCCTTACAATGCCAGGCTCTGTTATTCCCTACCATGAAGCAGTTGTAGGAGAGATACAGATGCGCTGTGGCAGGAGTCTTCGTTCCACGTATAATCGGGGATATTTATGGCTCTCACATAAACAGTAACGCGGTTGTCATTATTTCCCTGACTAATTGCTTTCATTATCATCATTTTTCTGTATAACTTGAGAACATTTTTCCCAAATTAGACAGTCAATAATAATAATAAGAGAATGAATCACTGGAGTCACAAGTTATTATACCCGGGAAAGACTGATGGGCTGTTTTCTGTCGGCATTCTGCAGGGATTTAAATTTTTTTTTATATATAATTGTAGACAAAATAAGACAAAACCAAATGAAAAAAAGCAAACTAAAACAAAATACTGGCTAATATACATTTTTTTGTGAATTAAGTGAGCCGAGTCTCTTGAAAGAGGACCTTGTATGAGATGGTCACTTATATGTGACCCCCACCAGTCCTTCCTTTTTTTTTTTCCCCCTTTTAAACTAAAAAGAGCTCCACGTTTGCCCACAGGTTGTGCCTAGTATTGCAGTCTATTTCCTATTTACTTTACAGGGGCTTTCTAGGGCTTTAGATGGTTGAAGAGACTGCAGCGCTCGTGTGAGTGCCCAGCACAGTGCCACACATATCATAAAGGCTGTGCTTGGTATTGCAGCTCAGCCCTATTCACTTGAATCAGACTGAGCTACTGCTGTACTATGTGACCTGACCAGAAGAAGCCGTGGTCCTGGATGTCGGACCCCCACAGATCACATATTTATGACCTGTATAGGTTGTCCATATGTGAAGCTCAGAAGACCACTTTAAAGGAGATGAGCAGCAGTATTATGCCATGGTCAAGAGTGGGGTACTGTTACTGGGGACAAAAAAACCTGCACCTTTTCCTAATTGCAGAGACAAGCCCTTGTGAATTGTAGTCTAAGTATTTATACTGTACCGCCATCCACTAAATTCTCCAGTACTGATATTGCTTTTGAGTTAGGGCCTATACAACAGTGCTATGATGGTGGATACAGTAACCTCAGGTGTATACATAGCAGGGGCCCCACGAGGCTTATAGGGGTCCTAGTTGTGATGCAGATTTCTACAAGCCTTGTGCAAATGAGTTCACCTTTCGGCGGTAGATAACACTTTCTCTACCTCTCCGTATTGGTGGTCTGGAGAAGATCTAATCTGCATATCTTTTTTCCCAGAAAGCTTTGCTCGACCTATTAAACTCCCTACAGTCCCCTGAAGGCACACCAGTAACTCCTCCTTGTAAATCAGAATAAAATACAATGTGAGAATTTCAGCGTCTGTTCACACTACCCTGTGTGGACACTGTACAGTATCTTACCTATGGGTGGGCTGAAGGTTAGCTTACTTCTTGGAGTGACCGGTGGAGCTTGTTGGGAAGAAGCTTGACTTGGGGAAACAGAAAATCTCCTTTCACCAACAACAGTATTGAGAACTTGACTTTTCGGTCTCTGGGGCCTTAAAGGACTTATCTAGGAGAAAAATAGGTCGTATTAAAGGTAAAACATATAAGTGCTATCGTTCTATAAAACTCAGACTGTTTCCTGCATTCTTCTTCACCTCTTTGCTGTCAATTGTGCCCATTTGATTTATAAAAACTGACCAGGATGACATTAAAGTCAAGTATAGAGCACAAGATAATGCAACAGGACAATTTGTGGTAGACATCTCATGATATAATACCTAGCTCTGCTACATCTGCACAGTTACATAGCGTCTAAAGGTGTATGCCTATACTCTGCACCCTGATCCTAGCAGTAGGTGCTGGACACAAGACAGTAAGTTGTCCTGCTGATTGGCTGTTGAGGTAGGTGCTGGGATCCCCTCCTATGTTTACAAGAAAGCTTCATACAACCGTGTACTACATAGTCGCACTAAGGGGATGTTCACAAAGGAATTCCACCTAAAAATCTGCTCCAAATTCTAGCTTGACTTTTCCTCCTTTTGTTTTTATTAGAAGGCAAACAGAAACATCCTGCTTGGTCTTGGCGTGGATCCCGCTGATGTTTCATCCTCAGAACTTGCGACACGAGGCTCAGGCCGATTAGCTCTATTGTTTCTGAGGCAAATCTGCTTTAGCTATCTGACACTGGAAACAGAGGGCTGGAATGTGTAGAGGACATTATTACCCAAATTCTCTCATGTGAACATACCCTTATCCCTCCAGATAAGTGATGATCCTGCCAGCTGTGGCCTTTAAAGAGGACCTTTCACCACTTTTGGGCACATGCAGTGTTATATACTGCCAGAAAGCCGACAGTGCGCTGAATTCAGCGCACTGTCGGCTTTCCCGATCTGTGCCCGGTGTAAAGAGCTTACGGTGCCGGTACCGTAGTGCTCTATGGTCAGAAGGGCGTTTCTGACCATTAGCCAGAGACGTCCTTCTGCCTCAAGGCGCCTATCGCGCTGTGCTGGGGAGTGGGGATGAACGCCTCCTCCCTCTGCTCACAGCGCTCGTCCATAGACGAGCATTATCAGGGAGGGAGGGGAGAGTTCCTCCCCGCTCCACAGCACAGCGGGATAGGCGCCGCGAGGCAGAAGGACGTCTCTGGCTAATGGTCAGAAACGCCCTTCTGACCATAGAGCACTACGGTACCGGCACCGTAAGCTCTTTACAGCGGGCACAGATCGGGAAAGCCGACAGTGCGCTGAATTCAGCGCACTGTCAGCTTTCCAGCAGTATATAACACTGCATGTGCCCAAAAGTGATGAAAGGTCCTCTTTAAGGACATATTCCTAGCTTTAGATATTTTTTGTGCAGGTCATCGATTTTACATTAAGGGTTCAACACCTGGAACCCAGATGACACTGCCATTAACTATACAGTATGCAGAGCCTGGAGGCAGACAGCGCTGTGCACAGGGTACTGGATGTTTATCTTATTGCAGTTTAGTCTCCTTTTAAGCAAAAGGGAGTTGAGCTGCAGTAACCCAGCATGGCCACTACACAGTGTCTGGAGCGCTGTGGTTCTGTACACTGTGTAGTTCATATACCATGGCTGCTGACATCAGCTCATCATTGGATGTGCAAGAATTGAACCTATCCCCATCTAATATTGACGACCTAGAGTAAGAATACCCCGCGAACCAGTACAAGTAAATAAAGACACTACACATCTATCTATACCCGGTGACAGGACTTACAGTCTCAGACAGGATGACGGCCTCAGACTGCTGTGGTGCAATATCGGTCGCTTTAAATTCTTTATCGAATATCTCCTGGTGCTTGCTGTTCCTCTTCTCCTTCTTTTTCTCTTTTCTGTCTTTATCAAGATCATCTCTGTCTAGTTTATCTTGAGAACGATAATGCATCTTCTTTGGCAAAAGTGGTTCCAGAACAAAACTAGGAGAGAGGAAAGATTCAATTAATCCCAATGTGTGTCATGTGGTCAACAAATTGTAATAGAGTCATTCCCTACTGTATGGTGTATCATATCAGCTTTTAGGGGTAAGGGATATATATATATATATATATATATATATATATATATATACACACACACACACACACACACACACACACACACACACTGGTGATTACATAGCTGTCAGTGTATTTTAGTGGATCTATACAGGAGACAAAAGGTGCAGTTAAAGGGGTGTCCAAGATTACAAAAACATGTCTTCCTTCTTCCAGAGCAGTGTCATACCAGTCCACAGATTGTGTCTACTAAGCATCTAAGCTTCATTAAATTCAATGGAACAAAGTTGCAATACCAAACACGACCCACGGACAGTGGTGGGGCTGTTTTTGGCAGCCATGTTTTTCTGCTTCTGGACAACACCTTCAAATATAACATCTGTCCCCGATCATGTATTTTAGTAAATTCTTGCATTCCTAACAATTCTAGAGATTATTTCCTTATAACTCTGTACTGTACCACTCCTATGGTTTTCCTCCTGCAAGTGAATTGACTCTAGTCAACAAGGCGGGTCTCTAAATACACTGACACTCTCCAATCAGTGCTAGACTATGTAAGGACACATCCGATTAATGTATACACTAATTTCCAGGAGGAATAACAGAGGGACAGAGCACAATGTAAATTAGTATGGCAAGCTGTCCCAGCAGTGTTATTAGCATGTAATAAAGCAGGAGAGCAGACCGCTCCTCTAGGATTCAGAGGCTTGCAGACAAGTTTTCTACTGTAGATACCACTCACCCCAATGTCTAGTGAACATGTAGCAGACGGGTTTTATTTTCACCCTGTTGCTACTTATTTCCAGGCCTGTGGGGTGCAGATCACAGATATGACAAACAAGCAAAACGTTAATGAGAAATTTTAGACAACCTGAAAATCTAATGACATTTCCCTACTGCATCTGTCAACTGGATGAAAATGGTCTTTCTAAATATAAGGCGGCTCACAGGTCCGAATCAATATTCATCTCTAGAAGGGCTGCCTGTATTTACTGCAGCTCGGTGGGAAGAAAAGAGCCTGATACTAATAGCCCTCTCCCCATTATATCATCATTTACTGTGCTTTTGCTGTGTTTTTGGGGACTTGTATACTCTCAGGATAGGCCATCAATATCTTATCGGCGGGGGGCCGACACCAGACTACTGCTTGAGCACAACCTCCTCTTCCCCTCTTACCAAGCGGAGCCATACAATGTATAGTGCTTGTGCTTTGTTCACAGCTCAGTCCTATTCATGGGAATGGGGCTGAGCTGGAAATACTATTTATGTGACCAATGTGATGTCACATAGCCTGTGAAGTGGCACTCACCTGAAACAATATTTTGATGCTATACAGAGACCTGTATTGATATGGTGAGTATTGAAAGCAAAGGCACTTGCGGACTGATCCCCCTTAGACCAGAACTAAGAATGATTGCCCACAATGGGGTAATATCAGTGGGTGTCCTGCTGCATTTGACCACCTTGCCGTGGTTGCAGGTCGATTTGCACTACAAGCTATTAATGCAGTGTGTGGATTTTGTTAAATCTCAACCTTTCTGGTGGTATCGGGACGACAGCCACGTTTGCATAGATCAGTTGCTTGGAGGGGTGTCTGGTTTGCGTATCATGCAGTGTACAGAGCCAGAACCAGATATCTCCGTGCCCTTTATAGTGGCTGTGAAGTCAATAGGATGGGAGCAAAACTGCAGTAACTGAGCCTGTCCTCTATACAGTGTAAGGAGCCATCTGCTCTTGGCTCTGAACATCTGATCTAAGCAGGGAGCCCATTGATCAGAAATTTATGGCCGAACTGAAGAACAGGCTATAGATTATTTAAAAAAAAAAAAAACAACAAAAACATGGACAACCCTTATTGCGTATCACCAGTCACACTGAAGCGCCCGATCTACATTGTGTATAATATCATTTTAGCTCCAGTTGTGATCCATAAGAGGATACAGCTGGGTTAGCATACAGGCGCTCTCACACTCTCCAGCCATTTGGTAATATGCCACTGTCAATTTCTTAAACCTTGTCTGCCGAGTTCATTGCAATTGACTAGTGCTGGGAGAGGAGCCAAGCAGACAAAGTCCAATACTAGGCATGCCAGGAGGCAAGCAAAACCTTTCAAATATGCAACAAAAAGGGAAAAAAATTACTTTTGCGTATTAATCAAAGCCAACTGTATCATGCCCCGGTCACACGGCGGAGTGTAGTGTATATGCCTGCAGAACTGTGACAAACAGCTGGGGCAAATATTCTGACCTCCTAAAATGTCAATAGCCATCTGTAAGACTCAAGACTCCACTAAGCTCCCCATCCCAGGGTTTAACTGAAGTGTCATCTGCGACCCCTGAAAATAAAGATCTTGTGCGATTTACATATTGTAAGCAGATGACTCAAATACAGAAGACTTGGCACATAAAAAATACATATGGTCAGCAGTTATGTCAGCTACACATCAGGCAGCGCTGCAGGAAAGTGTACCAATAATAAAAACTATAGCTGAACTTTTTTTTTTCCTTAAAGCAAAACTCAAATTCTTGGATTACATAAAGGGGGATCGTCTGCTCAGAACCCCCTTCGATGAGAAGAAACGTACTAGCTTTGGTATACTTGGGCCATTCATGTATTTAACATGACAAAAACCAGCTGTAAATTGTCACTTACCCATCAGAGCCCGGTCTTGAAGGCGTGCTGTCAGATGAGATGGAGGACACAGAGACGACCGATAAAGGCCTGGATTGTGAAGGCATCGTAAAAGATCTAACCATGGATCTGGGCCGGTTCCCCCGCCTGTCATCAATGTTGGCAGACTAAAAGGAAGAAAACATTTCTGTAATTCGCTGTATGTACATATACAGTAAAATGCTTTCATGGCACTGATGTAGCAGAGCTGAAGTTGCCATTCAGTTATTTTTGGTATATTGTAGCAAACTGGAGATTATACTTAGAAGAACTAGATATTTTCTATATTACCAACGTCAAAAAGGAGGGGGTGGAATTAGAAGGTCAGAATCTGGAGTTGTCGGGAAAAGAAATTATTTACAGAGGAAGCCCAATGACAGATCATCTGATCAGCACCCTCACCCTGAGCATTTTGGGATTTTTTGTTTATCCAAATTTATTCATCCATAAGAACTTTTGCGTGTTTGTGCAAATTAGTATGTGTTAGCCAAGTGGGCGGTAACCCTGATATATATATATATATATATAAATCTGATAATTGTATATTTAGCATATAAGTGACGTTAATTTTACTGCAATGTAAGACAGAAGAAAACCCATAAAAATACAGTTTTTCCAACCCATTCTGATTTTTTTTTAAATTACATCAGAAGGAATATTAAATGGAATCATGCCAAAGTACAAATTGCCCTGTAAAAAAATACATACACTCATATACAGGTCTGTGAACAGAACTTTTTTAAAAAAAGTTATGGCTTCTGGAAGGTGGAGATGGCAGCAGATGGAAGGAGTTAAAATAGCTCTGTCATCTCCAATCTATAATGGATTTTAACATGCCGAATCCTTTACCAGTTTATGCTGCTCTCGCTTTTCAGAACACATGTACACTTGGTTGAAGCCCAGCATGCATGTGTATTGGGGAAAAGTTGAATGATTGCTCAGCTGAAAGCCATCTTGGGCTACATTCACTTCAGTGAATGGGGTCACAGACCGTCAAAATATAGGTCATGTGCTATTTTCGGCCATGTTCACAGATTCCTCCATACACTGAAATGTGTGAGGCTTCAGTGAAGATGGGTCCCCCTCGGGTGCAAGTTGGCTGTTCTACATCTAGCTTAAGGTGTTTGGCCAAGCTTGAATTTTTTTTGTAAATTAAGAATATGTCATCATATTTCCAAATGCTTACAGTCTGAAATAAAAAAACAAGGAAGTTCCAAGCGCAGGATGGTGCGGTGTAATGTGGTGATATGACACGGGATGAAATCTTGTTGAGCCTTACATGGTTTCGTGCTCTGTCAGGTGCTGATTAATTGATACTGTGTATGCAGACAGTGGTAGGGGCACTCCATCATCGCTGGCAGGTCCTCCGCCAAGCAGGGATTAGGAAAACATTATTAAGATAAGATCGGACATGTGTAACTAGAACGCCGCTCCTTTGTCAATGTTTAAAATGGAGACCAAGGTAAGATGACGTTCACCGACAACACGACTAATCCTAATTGAGGTGTGCGAGATATCACGCTGTTATATTAGTATTTAATGGACCTGCACGGGCACGGAGGAATCTGCAGCTGGACTCCATCTTACACCGTTAAGAAAGAGAAAAAGTGCTGCTCATTAAAATACCCATCTGTGTGTGCAGACACCAACCCAAATATTGGAACGTGCTGCCTGGCAAAACTGCCGTCATATCTGGCAACAGATGCTCAGTATATACAGCCCTGTATGATAAATACAAATACAATAACACCGCCAGAAAATATACAGGCGCTGGGGGAAGACAAATTAGCAGAGGCCGGTATTAATATGCCATTACTGGACATTACACTGCATTATAAATGCACCCGGTGAGCTCCTTTGTCAATCTATAATGCGGTGTCGTGTTCGGCCAGCTAAAGCAGCAGTCATCTGGAGACCTGGTGAGAGCGTGTAATAGTAAATGATAGATCTGGGAAAAAGTGACACATTACTGGCCAAAATGGCGCTAGAAAGTTTATTCGTTTATTTATTTTGTTTGTTTTGGATCCTAATGCACCTTGCTTGACAACTTTGAAAAATTTTAAAAAGGGGTGGAGTAACAAAAATATGCAAATGCAAGAATATAGGGTCAGGCAAGAGTTCAGCATAGCCACCCTAGCCTGGTCAGTCAGACTAAGCGAACCAGAAATCAACCTCTCTACCAATAATGGGTAACATTATGCAGGTGCTTGGTAGCCATGTCTTTTATCCAAGAGGTTAAAAGAGCTTTCCATCTCCATAAGAATTCTTCATAGCAATGACCTATCCACAGGATCAGTACCGAGACCCCGCACAAGTCTGCAGCTCTGGCCCTGGAAGCTGCTGCAGGGGGCAGTGAGTGCGAGTAATGGAAGCAGCGCTACAGCCCCATCCACTGTATAGTGGAAGCTCCAGGGAATTGCAGCACTGTAGATAGGTCCTCAGTATATTAAAGGGGTGTTACACTCATCATGTCACAAATGTTATTACATGTTAAAAAATTAGATACAAATTTAGGCCACTGAGCCATGTACTCACCAGGGTCCTGACGCCATATTGCTTCTCAATTTTTTCCTTTAGTTGCTTAAAACAAGCCTCCATTCTCTCGTGAAAAGGCCTCAAGGCTTCTGTGACTTTTTCTCCATGAATGCGTATTCCCTCAGCTAAAAACGGAACCTAAAAAATGGCAACAAACAAAATATATAGATATATTAAAACAGAATACATCTAAACAACCCATATCCAAACCTACAGAGCTCAGACGATAAAGTAGTGTCCACTATTACATGCAATTTACTTTAGTTAAAGGGTTATTCCCATAATAGCTGCCAAAATCAGAATAACAGCTCATAAATCCCTTTAACCGCGGTTTCCTTAACTCCCATAGAGAAGAATGGCAGATAAGGATACAGTGTAACACATTGTTGGTAACTGGGGGCTACAGGAACATTGTAGCTGGGCTGTGTAATGTTCTCTATTTCTCACTCACCTGTATGGAAGTTAACAAAAACAGTGTAGAGCATGCCGCTCCTTTGTTTCTGTAAGCCCCACCCTCGTGAGCAGGTATTCCCATGGCGATTTGCTGAGATGGGACTAAACCTTTAAGAACTCCAATTTCTGATGAAAATATTCATATTCAATATAATATCACAACATGCTAAGACTGGCTGCAATTCAGAAGACAACCACTGAGTGGCTACACAGCCACACATCGGATAGACATTATGTGACAGAGTATCACAAAATCCGGTTGCTTTTCTTTTCTTTGTTTTCCTCTTACACCAAAAATCCTGGGATATACTGAGCCGGGAGGAAGTGTCTGCGGTGTAATGCAGAAGATAGAATGCAGGTGTGTGAAGTCCTACTGAGACTTACTGGGGAAAGCACAACTTATTTTTTGGAAAGACGACATTTAATAACTATACTGACCAGGGAGGAAGACAACTTGTGTTTCTGCTGCTTATCACAACCACTAAACATCACTTTTTCCTGTCTCCATGGATACCTATTATTTACTGAAAAGCCACTAACATATCTTAAAAGGATTACAAGCTTTTAGAGACAGGAAAGTAAAATCCGAAAATTATACATTAATTCCATATGGTATAATTACAGCCTTGACTGGTTGCTCTCTTGTTGCAGCTCTGTATAATGCACTCTTAAAGGGATATTCTCATCTTGTATTACTTGGATACGTCATCCCTTTATCATAGGTGGAGGTCAGAACAATAGGATTCGATCTTATCTCATGAGATAGGAAACTCTTTAACTCTAGACCCGAAAAATACTACAGTATGGGAAGAAGCTTAGGGGACTCAACCTCTGCTAACTGTATAGAGAAAGACTAGCCAAGTATATAGTAAGATGTATCAGTATTTATGTTCCCCCAAACCAGGTCGTGCCTCTGTAAACCTTGCTGAATGTGGATTACTCCTTCCTGATAGGTCATAGCATATGGTGTGAGTACTGCAGGACTGTATGGACAGTGATGTATTATCTTGTACTTGCCATAAGGAACATCTTCTTCTCAGACTTCAGATGGAAGGTAGAAGACAATGCAGTTCCTTTTCCATTTAATAATGGGAAAATGAAGGGTTAACATTTCACAGCGCATATGAAATTATCAAGTGACAATGTCAGATTTGCTGCTGTAGAGCTGATAAATGCCACAGAAAGGTCTGTGCCATGCTGATCATGCAGCTACACACGGGCTGTCAGTACAGAGGGCGAGCTGTCTCTTGGGTGCTTGCCCCGGCACCGGGTAATTACAGGGAGTTTTTACCTGCCATGCAATCAGGTCCTTGATTTTTTCAATCTTGTCCAGGTCCTCTGGGTGTTCTTGCATGTACTTCTCAGTAAAGAATGCCTGGCAGAGACAAACAAGATCGATTTAAACAGATGCTTACATTAAAGGGAGAATGCTCGGCTACACCATCACTTTATGATTGTTTTAGGATTGGTGGAGGTCCAATCTCAAAGGGGCTGCAGAGCGCAGACATAGTGCTGTGGCCCCTTCTAACCTTTCCTTGCACAATGGTGCTCCCAGTCACTGCAACATGGCTTCATTCAATGAAATGTACAATAAGTGACCGGATATAGGGAATATGTGGAAGGAATGCAGCTCTACAACAGCACCACCTCATTTTTTGGGGGATCTTTGTCTCAGAGTTCAAACCCCACAAACATAATATGATGGTATATCCTAGTAATATGCCCTCACTAGCTTAGAGTTATTAGGGTTTCTACTGGTGGTCCTACCGCTGCAGCCTCTTTGTACAGATGATCGGTGAGGACTGGTTGTGGGACCCCTTGCCAATCTTTAATTGATGACCCATCCTAGAAGAATCTGCTACGCATGTTGTCTCCTCTAGGGGCAGTTTATATACAGCTTGTATAAGGCCGCTATTGCCCCATGCACACAACCATAGTTTTTATTGATAAGTGTCCGGGCCGTAGAAACTATTCACAGATTTTGGAGCAGGTCCTATTCTTGGCTGTATCTGTGGCACAGAGTCACAGATAGGGGATCATACAAGTCTTTTTGCAGAGAGTACAATCCACATTGGTCTTGTGTATGTAGATTTACATACATATCAGCCCCCTAGTGGTGGCAACAGAAAGCCAAGACTACACTGTTAAAAGGTCCTCAAGATGGACCCCTTAACTAACAAATACAATACTATGGGTACTCCTGCACCTTGGTTTGTAAGACGTCATGCATGCAGCTATGGTCAATGAGCATACACAGTGTACAATGTCCTGTTATTAGGGGAAAATAAAGATGATTTTGAGACTAATTTGGACTCTTACAATATCTCTTACAATGGTTCAGTTCAGACGTTTTCATATGATGCATCCGGTCATCTTACCTTTTCATAGTTTGCAAATCCTCCCATTACTGCAGGATCTACAATACCATTCAGTAGCAAGGACAGAGGATTTATGGGTAAATTGGGATCGTTCATGTGCTGCTGCACCATGTTATTAATTTTTTCATTGGTTAGCTGCATAGTCTCAATGGCATTTTCCAATGGGCTGATTTCCACCTGCGGACATAGGAAAATAATAAGAGGCAATTGCAGGATATCAAATGGAGGATCTCAAGTATATAAAGTATTTCTCTATCCACAGCAAGGACAGACCAATTACTGGTGATGAACTGCAATTGTAGGCCTAGAAACAGACTACAGATTTATTTTATTATAACAGATGTAGCAGAGCTCAATCTGTCATGTGGTACAACTCGAGGCAATCTCACAATGTCTTACCATATTCACAGATTTCACTTCAAACCATCTCAGGATCCCAGGAAGCTTGTAGGCTATGGAGAAGGTTGTCCTCTCAATCCACATATTCTACAGCAAGAGTAAAAACACAACACACAGATCAGCAAACAGTATGGTTAAAGGGATTGTCCAGGGTTAGAAAGTCAAGGTTTCTTTTTTCCAGAAATGTTACACCATCCATTGGTTAAGTGTGGTATTGCAATTCAGCTCCATTCACTTTGGTTGCAATTTTAGACACAGCACATGGACAAGCGAGGAATGGTACTGGGCAACCCCTTTACATCGTCCGTCTCAAGCATAAGGAATCAGAACTTGTAGGGATTCTCTCTAAGTCCTGGCAGCGCTGTAATACTGTAGACTTAGCCTGTTGGCCAACATCACACTTGTGTCTCCTGCAATCAATCGACATCAGCAGGAAGAAAGTAAAGGACTGCAGTATTTCAAGATTATTGAAATGAATGAAGTATGCATTATAAACAACATATTGTAAATTACATTAAGGCATACACCCAATTTCCGAAAACGTCTGTCACTGTATTGCATTTTGCCTGCTGAGATTCCCATTCTTCACTGCCCATTGCACAGCCAAACTATCTGCCCTTTGAGCTGTATTTGGTTTAACTCTCCTCAAAAAGTGGAGCAAGCAGTGCACTAGCTCTTACGTGTAATATATAATATATAGACACTGGTATACGAGTCTGTACACTGCTCTGATCACAAGCACAGCCAAAGGGTCAGAGCGCTTCAGCCATCAATGGGATTCTTTGCATCCGAACCGCCACGATAAAAACTTCTGACGTCCAAACTTTACTCTACATCAGAAACTGGAAGTTCTAGTTACAGAGGTGCAAGTCATGCATTGGGGTGAGCTTTAATAAGTGAGAGCGATCTTAAAGCTAAAGAGAAATCAATCCCCAGCAGAATATGAGCAGACGTGGCTGAGAGATGACGGCCGCTGCCAGATGTAGCACAGACAGAATACTGCTTGTCATAAACAGCTCTTTATATATCGCAGCAATGATTTCTTTATTTTTGCAGAACAAAATCAAAACTCACAGAAAAGACTATGCTCCCCTGCAGATCCCCCGTCCCCTAAATAACAACACGCTCCCTATCTGTAAAGCAGCCATGGAAGTGGCAGTATTTATAGCGCACAAGCTGTTTCCACTTCGATTATGATCTATTGATCTCCAGCAATTGGCCGCTGAACTGTCTTCTATCCACAGCAGGCGGTGAGTATAATAATTACATTTCTCCATCACCAATGTCTTAGAGGAATTTACAGACACTAAAACCTCGTGTACTTACAGCAAACTCATTGTCAGGGTCTTTTTCCCCTTTTCTGATCGGACGCGAATACTGGAACCGAACGACTTCATTCACTCTGTAGAAGCTGTAGGAAAGACAGACGTAAGGTAAAACAAATCCATCATAGACGGACTTAAGGCAGTAATTGGATCAGGTTATTTCACACCCTTTAAGGGGATAACACGGAAGTGATAAGGTCCCAGTGCAAGCTTTTTAGTGGGTCTTATCGCTACTTCATCCCCATACACTGTAAGGGAGGGTTCACACGGTGTAACGTGCCGCGTGATGTGGCACGTCTACGCCGCGGGACCCTTTGCGGGCCGTACACGCTCCCATTGATTTCAATGGGAGCAGGGATCGTATGCGCCACGCTAGTTTGCGGCTGTGATGTTGCACATCACGCGGCACATTACACCGTGTGAACCCTCCCTAAGGTCCACTTTGTGCTGTATGATGAGAGGCAGAGATCTGACTTTGCCCCTTTTAAGATGTTCCTGACTCCCGTGTAGACCTCAGTGTTGTCGATACATCACCACTACAGACAGTGACTGACTGCTGAGGTCACATGTTAATATGTTCATTAGCGGTACACAAGACACTGGCAGGGGATTAGAGATGTAGCAGGCATAGCAAAAAAAACCAGTGAAAATCTGCAATACTAAACACATAAAATGCATATTGCATCAATTAAAACTGAGAATTTATCAAAAAACATCTGCGTACCCCAGAAGACCCCTTTTCCCTGCTTCATTATCCTGTGCTTGGCTGTTAAACAACTGGCTGCAGCAGGAGCCTCCCCCCTCTCGCCTCATTGTTAAGCCTCGCCCAGCCGAAAAATGTAATCGATCAGTAGGAAATAAATTCTTGTGTTCTCTGCGGGATTTCTACCTGACTGTAGGTTTCAAAAAGATTCAGAATGACAGCCTTTATAGCCGTATACTGACATAGCAAAGTGTAACTTGACACTTACCAGGTTGAAGTCACAGTTACAGCAAACATTAACTTGACGTTTTCAATGGCTTTATATTCAGACCTTCCAGATTATAGGATGTTAAATTAAAGTAACGTTGCTTCCTGACTGTAAAATCCCGCTCGCGCCCTAGCTAACCGTATCCCTTCCTAACAAGATGTGCGGAGGATGTCGGCGCACCCATCAGTAATTATAAAGCCGTTCTACTATTACACATTACAATATTGAAATTTCTTGCTTTCATGAACTTGACAAATTGAAACGTGTCATAGCAGACAGTACCTCTCTCCCTGAACACGGCTGAATGTGGATGATGAGCAAAAAATCATTTAGTAGACTTTTAATTCTATCTTTCTGCTCAGCACTTCCTAATGATTGGTGAAGAAAACAAGGCTTTGTGAGCATTCCCGGGGGACGCACATCTAAGGGGCTATCTCAGGCTATTACTTAGCCTCGGGCAGCCATGTGTATCGTGAGGCTGCTGCCGAAACCTTCCTTATCTTTAGATAATTCAATAACTCCCTAATCTCTGTGCGTTACCAGAAGAAAACGGAGCGCAGACTCTCGGGAGGGAGGGAGGCAAGGAGGGGGATCCCCTGTGACTTTTAAGTATGTAAAATTATTGACTGAACTTTAAGTATGAAGCGTTTGGTATTGTCTTTATGAATATTACCGCATGGGCTTAGTCATAAAAGCGGCGTCATAATACACCAATGTTATATTAGGAGGACTTCAGTTTAGTAATTCTGGCACATCGTATTGTGAGTGATGGGGGAAGATGTGGCAGAATTATAATGAGACCTCCAGCTTGTAAATAATTCTGGTGCATCGTTGGAGACCCCGTGTGCCATAACTGCCCCCTACCTTTTATACAGATTCACTGCTGATACTCATTGCATTGTATAGACAGATGCATGGGCTGAAGGGGTGGAGAATAACTTATCTTTCTGGTCCCTCAGGCCCTGCACTAGGCATAACACAGTTTTATTATATTAAGCATGGTACATGGCCTATCCCTTTAATTCCCTAGGATAAAATGCAGATCGGTCTTCTCCTTATAATTCAGCACAAATAAAGTATTGCCTCTATTAACTGAGAGGACTATAAAGTCCAAAATATAGAAAAAACAACAACCCACAAGCAGGTAGATTAGAGCGATCCCTTTAATACGGTGCCATATAACAACCTTCTCCTATTTGCAGGATGCAGATGTGAATTTCAGGTCCTTCATTAACACTTCGCTTTCCCTTGTATTTTATGAAAGGCATGGAAACAGTGTGTGCTCGCAGCGCAGTGTTCTGGCCTGCAGGGTTACTGAGTTACGCAGAGATTTTATCCTCCTACGTGTGTGCGTGAGCATCACATACAGGGCAGCACGGGGGAGCCGGGGCTGCTCTACACTTACGTAATACTTCTGCATCTGCTCCACTATTTCAAACCCTATTGGGGATTACTGTATGATCACAAAAACAAGTAATTCTAGCTTACTAGATGAGCAATACACAGGCTTAGCCCAGAGAGACATCTCATGGAAAGCAGGACAGTCTTTTCTGCACTGTCATTTTTCAGAAATTCCTGTGCTTTCCTAGTCATCTATGTGTCCACCTATCCATCTATGTATCTAGATCCTCCAGAATTTAGAGTATTCTCCGTTGCTTATATAGCACCATCAGGTCGCAGCGTTGTACACAAATTATAATCACTCATGTCAGTCCCTGTGCTATATAATCTTATTTTCACAGTAAATCAGTAGACCCAGCCGTATGTGCAGTAAACCCCAAAGGAATCTGCACAACTTACAGCCAGTCACAGCCAGTTGGAATTGTGTATTAGTTGTATAAGTAGTAAATATCTTTACAAATCCAGCACTGACTGGTGTAAGACGCACAAGAAGTTGCTAAATAGGATAGTAAAATACTGTACTTCATATAAGAGGACAGACATGGCACTTCTATTGCATTTTGGGAGACGTCACCTTAGAAAGTTTTTCATGCTTTTTTAATCGCTGGTTGGTCCTGCAAATAAGCCCATTGAAGTAAAAAGGGCTGAGCTGCAGTACCAGACACAACCACACAATAGGAATGTCACTGTACCTGGATAACTATTGACTAGACAAGGGGATCCAACAAGAACTCTGGTTCTTTCATTCTGCTTTCAGTTGCTCCGCCAGCAAATATTCATGAATGGCCTAAAACTAAGGAAATCCTCTAATCTGGCCAGAAACATTGACCATGTATTCAGTGGATAGGTGGTAAATACTGGACCAGTGGAGGCCCGAGTGCTTGGACTGCCATCGATCTAGACCATGGTTAGGACTATAGCATAGCAATAGCATAAAATATTACTAGTAGTCTGCACATACCTTAAAATCTGCTCCGAGACCGGCTTATTCTTGAACTTTGGTGGCAGCTCAAGCAACGGTTTTACTGTGAAACACTGAATATCTGATTGTAGAAATTAAAGACAAAAACCCACAATGTTCATTCATTTCCATAAAGAAAACAGCGAAATATGTAATAAAAAGTCTCATTATAATGTTAGGCTTATAGGATCTGAGTGTTCACAGCAGTCACATAACTGTTCATTCTCCACCGGTCTGCAGGACACAGGGCCTGAACAGCACTACAGCCTGGGGTTTGTGCATGGCCTCAGGGCACCGGGAAAAACAATGCCTAATTTATTTCTAAAGCCTTTCTTCTAGCTGTAGAGACTTCTGAGGGCGGCTGGATGTGCTGCAACCAACAATTCTAGGCCACAGATACGCTGGTTAATGTGTTTATATGGCTAAAGGTTCTTCTGTGTTACATTGTGATCCTGTGGGATGAAGCCGCCATATCGTCTGTCTCTACAGGTCTTATGTGAATTAGTTTTTGGATTATTACATTTGATCTCTTCATCATGTATTTTTATAAGAAATGGAATCTTGTGAACAATGAACCCTGGCTCCTCTCCCCATCTTGTGAGCAATGAACCCTGGCTCCTCTCCCCATCTTGTGTATAATGAACCCTGGGTCCGCTCCCTATTTTGTGAGCAATGAACCCTGGGCCCTCTCCCCATCTTGTGAGCAATGAACCCTGGGTTCTCTCCCTATTTTGTGAACTATGAACCCTAGGGTCCTCTCCACGTCCTAGACATGTACATATATCCTTATCTATATAGACTACTGTTCCATCCTTTCAGGTTCTGCACTTTCAGTAAAGCCCATTACACATATTGGCCATTGTTAAGGATACATTGTGCAGAGGAATTCTTAATGTCATCGCCTGGAGGTGATGTAGTCTTCATCTTCTCTGCATTGGGAAACTGAGTCAACAGTCGAGCCTCAAAGTCTTCGCGCCGCTCATATTCCTTACCCCTATAAATGAAGACTTTATTCTGGAAAACATAGAACAGACAGTTTTAGAATGTATTCCAAAAATGGCAAAAATCTGGTAGGTTTAATCCTACCAAAGGAAAAAAATCCTGGAAATGTGAATCCAAGACTGTAAAGATAGGGAGGATGAGATAAGGTGCAGGATTTAAGTGGAGATATATTTTGATACCAAATATAAAAATTGAGCTATAAAATGACTTGATATTTGATCTTTGTATCTAAAAACTTCCTCTGCCTACTTGGCAGATTATTTTTAGAATTGGGGTGCTTCTAAGTACCAGAGTAAATTCTCCCATTACAAAGATATTGGCAGCATAAGGTCAGGTGCCCGCCGCACTGCTGGGTGCCCACAACACACCGCAGGACGCCGCTTTTCATTACAAGAACTGATCGGCCCACACGACTGGGAAAAGCCCTCTCAGTAATGAACCGAGCGCTGCTAATTGTAGTGCGCCCGGTCTGTGTGTGTCCCATTTACCACGCACAAAGCAGGAATGACTTTTTCATCTGGGAATCAAAGTGCGCTAATACGAGCAGCCAGCAGACATTACCGCGCCGGCCCATGTGACCTTTATTTAATGTTTGCAGCTCGATATTAGTGGCAAGGCTGGCAGAAACAAAACAGGGTATTATAGTTTTAATAAGATTGCCAGCAGGCAATGGATTCCTACTTTTGCTGACCTACTTCTGTGCAATTTATAACTTGCAGCGTCTGTACACACTATCAGAAAACATTAAGGTTCTGAGGTGGAGTTAAGTTATGTAAGGTAAATTCATCAAACGTAAAAGCAGGAAAAAGTAAATTATTGACAAGGGTGCCAAAGACAAATTGAAATAAAAGGGGTGAGGAAGCCGGCTCTAAAACCAAATTCTTTGTCAGCAATGCATTAAACAGGCGATGAAACATAACTGTTCCCTGGCTAATGTACAGTAGTGACAAAATGACCCCCCTGCCCAGTCAGTGTAAAACGCAATAAATGCATTTCCGCACAAACGCAGACCCACTGGCTCGTGAAGAGAAACCAGCCCTGGATTAATAAAGAGGTTTAAAACGCAGTTCACAGTTTGCATTATTCACTCTTTTACTACACACATAATGTGTCTAAGCTGGAAAATTGCTTGTTGGACTGAACCAGCTATGAATTTCAATGCTGTGAAAATCTCAGCTCGCCACTGACCGCTGCTACAATGGAGGCTGAGGAGACACCTGGAAATTCTGTGCAGGTAGCTTCATAAAAACATGCTGGAGACGTACCCTGCTAAAAAGGAGGAAGCCCCTGCTGCTGGCCATGAGCTCATGGGCACCGTGTGGGCCCGCAAAGGCCTCCTCGCTCTATACAGGCACCAGAGAGACAGCAAATGAAGGAAAAAGAGCCTGCACAGGGCTACAAGAGGTGTCTGCTACCATGGATGAGAGCTAAATTTTCATGCACCAGGATGGGAAGGGGGGGTTATTTTTGCCATGGGGTCCTTTTTTTATTTAAAGGAGTATTCCCATCTTAGTCATTGATGGCTTATACACATAAGCCACAAATGTCTATATCAGTAATATCCATTAGGTCATTGACTAAAAGACATCAGGACACAATGTTTACATGTGCTATTAGGGTATGTTCATACGGTGGAATCTGAGGTGTCTTCTGCCTCAAAATTGTCTCCAAATACTGGCCCTAACCTGCCTCTTGTGGTTTTCATTGGGAGGCAGTGAAACTGGGAGTGTGCAGAAAAAAAGAACCAGTTGAGACAGAAGACCACCCTAAATTTCTCTCAAAACTGCACTGTGTGCCTTTAGGGTATGTTCACACACCGCCTTAAATCCTTCTCCACCTTCTGCATCTTTGGGTTTCTACTGCAGCACCTCAGATGAATAGGCCTAATATGGGTGTATCTCATAATACTATGGCTTCTGCGGCTGAATCAGCACCATGCTGTGATCTCTGCCTCCTATTGAATACAACGTGAGACAGATTCAGGATGGAATTTGTTACTGATTTTGAGGTGGATTCCGTCATATTACGCCATGTGAACATATCCTAAATCTTGGAATACAGGCAGAGGCTCAAACGTTGTCAAACTTGGGTATACATGTATTGAATGGCTGCATGTAATACTAAAAATTCCCCAGAGCAGGCGTTCCCAGATATTAAGCAGCAGACGATAACTTCTCCAGTGAAACCAGTAGTTTGCCACAGATCTAGTATTAACTACGTTCTCTGTTATGAGACAACCCCTTTAATGTATATGTGACAAGTTCTCCTGTAATTTTCCTTTTGTTGCTTGACATGAAATGTATAGATATTGACAGCACACAAGCAGCGGGTACTTACGTGTTCTGCAGTCACATACAGCACACGCAGCGCATGAAATAAGTAACAAACTGAGTTAATACAGTACGTGCAAGAAGCTTCCCAGTACAGACGGATTGTGCATGAATATTAAATGTACCCTAAGGAATGTGGGGAATCCTTGTCCGAAATATCCAACGGCAAAGTAGTCAGGCTTTGGCCGGATAACTTTCACAATGTTTTCAAAAAACTGTGCTTGTTTTTTCTGCAATGAAAAGAGAAACAGGAACTAAGTACATGGCGTACGAGCGGTGGAGTCTGAGGCTGCCAGGAGGAACCCTCTCCTATTAGGAGCGCAGTCTGGATTATTAGCTGAAGCCGGTGCCAGCCATATTCAATAAGCCGCACCGAGCAGCAGCCGCTAAACATTAAAATCCTATTTCTCTGCAATATCGTGTTTACGACTGTCCAGACTCTCACGCCAGACACGATTTTATTTATTGGATATATCTTAACTCACAGCGTTAATGTGAATGTCTATCTTTTAGAATAATTTCATTTTAGAACCAAAATTCTGCAGATTCCTAAAGCCATGTTGCAGTATATTTACGGTGCAGACGTTGGCTGCTCAAGAGCCCAGGCAGCCGAATGTCAGGTGTCCTCCTGTCAGAGGACGCAGGGCACCCTGCACAGGACACAGAGGCAGGTTTCAGCACTATTATCTTCTCTGTTTTCATGGGCACAGAATACAGGCAGAGGCCTGGTGGTCACATTATGGTCATACTAGGAGGCTACTAAGCCATAACATTGACTACCATCAATGCAGGAGGGCAGATTTGGTGATGTACAGTGGAAAAATCAGTGTAAAAAACAGAATAAAGTCCATAATAGCTTAAGGATCAAAAAACTAAAATAACCAAAATTAAATAATGATCGATACCCATTACCATAAAATGTACACCAAATGTAATACACCAAAATTTACTATAAATGAAGAAAAACAAAGAAAATGTTGATTTTAGTATAACACTATATTATCATAAAAAGCTATGATGTAAAACTAGTCTATAAAACATTAGTGTAGGTTGGTACAAAATCATAAAAATGAATGGGAAAGAAACCTCCAGTGTTATAAGATAAAAAAATGTCATAACAAGAAAGTGAACCCGGGCAGAGGACAGGTAACAAAAATATCATATGCAGAAAAGTCTCCCAGGATCTTGATGTTACACAACTAATGTATTAGTAATAGGTTACCTTCACTAAAGAAACAACTTACCAGTAACTCGCTCAACTGCTCGTAGTCAAACATTTCATTCTCATACTGCTCGGCCAGTTCTTTGCCCAGGGTAATGGCCTCCTCCCACATCTGAGAAGACAGGAGATACATAGCTGAGGTTATTACTCAGTCCTATAATGACACACAAGGGCTCACAGCTCACCAGTCCTTATGCAGTCCTACATAACCCAAACATTATAAAACATCTCTAATCGATCCTAATATTATCAGAAGCCTTTTAGGAGTCCACCTAGAGACTGACAGAGTTTAGGAGTCCCTTGTATTCAGGAGCTAAACTCATTCTTCATCCTCTTATCCTGACATCTCAGCAGCAGGAGAGGATATACATACAATGATGTATAGAGCTGGACTCATGAGCGCTGACATTTTTTAGGCATTGTAATATCAAGATTATACGGCCATTCTGCCATCAGTGTAAGTATACTAGCCTCATCATCGGGTCTAAGGATATAGTAATGGACAGTGTGTATTGTGAAACCTGGTGACGTATTAAGCGGATTTAGATAGCATTGCTTATATACTTATTATAGCACCTGCCTTTGGGTTGCGTCTGGTATTGCATCACAATTCCACTATTGAGGTCCCATGTACTCCACTCCCCCAGCTGCAAAACCATGGTCAGCAGGAACTGAATGGAGTGGTGCTCAAGCATGCGTCATGTCCTGCTGCTCCATCTGAAGACTGTCTCTTCTGTCCCATAGAGAGTGAAATGAGCTAAGGCGCACTCAACCGCCACTCTATTCAACCATCTGGGTGAATGGAGAAATAGGGGCGTGAGACCCCCACCCTACTGATCTGTAAGCACCCCAATGGTCAGACTCTCACTAATTGCACAGTTAACTTGCATACAGTGGAAAGGTGATAACTTGTTATATGTGGAATACCCCTTTAACTGTACAGTGACCTCTTAAAGCTCTCAAACCATCATTAGTGCCTACGTGTTCTATATTCCAAGCTCTACCTTAATAAAATTCAGGAATATACACATAGCAGCTACGTGGGAGTAGACGTAGAACGAGGGCACGAGGACTACGTAGGATTTCAGTAAAACTTCAATAGATGTACAAATCCTTACATTTACTTTTCAGGTGGATGTTATGTAATGAGAACAGTCAAAATGTCAAGTCACCGGAGTAACCTGGATGCTTCACGGTGTGTTGTATATTCTCCTTTATTGCCTGTGGGGATTGCAGCCATCAATCACTCATCCCTGGTAATGCGCTGCGGCAGCGCTGCCATCAATGGAAGTATGATCAAAGACCCGAAGGATTGCCATGTTTTGCAAACTAGACAGAATGCTAAATGTCAGGGCAAATGTGATAAGATTAAAACAAGTAACATGGACGGCTGTATTGCATTTTGGGAGAGCCGGCTGGGTGCAAAGTAAACTGGGTAAAGTGATACAAATGTACAAACAAAAGTGAATTAGCAGCCAGGCACGTGATTTCTCTGCATAGAGGGAAGACGTGATAGATTATCTGTTCTGTCATTACAAAGCACATCTGAATGTGATTTCCATCTCTATTACATAACACTCAGTCCCTTTGTCAAGGACCATTCCAATAATAGGAGAACTGTCCTTATGATAAATAGCCTCCATAGTGAACTATCCGCTACAAGAGAACTTGGGCACAGGAATAAACTGATGGGTATTACAGTATATATAGAGATATAGATTTGGCTGGACCTTATCAATTAGAAAAAAACAGGGCGGTGGAAAATTTAAGAGGTTCTTCTGCAGCTACAGTGTATATTTTATAGTACATTGTCCCTGCAACTTCAAAGCAACACAAGACACCCCTCAGCTGCTGCGGCACCCTATAATACACACCTAAAGCTGCTGCGGCACACCGTAACATGCACCTTGGCTGCCTTGGCACCCCATAATACGCACCTCAGCTTCTGCAGCACTCCATAGAAGCTGAGGAGTGCCCAGGATGTATCAGAATGGCAGTGGTGGAGAATTAATGAGGTTAGGACTTCTTTAAAATAAATAAATAAATAAATTTTGACCCATTCTAAATCTTGTGTGAAAAATGTTGACCCCTTTAGCATCTCTGTACAACTAAACTCCACTGCATTCTACAAGACAGACAGTCTCAGAGGCTTTATGGGCGGTTCCATCCCATATTACATATAGTTTGCCATTTTACAGCTCCTTTAATCTAGAAGATGGACGTGCAGAATTTCTATTAATCCAGTTCACATTTGTAAATTTGCAGGAAACGGTGAGACTATAGCAAAGTAACGCACAGTAAGCAGTGAAAGAACTTTGTAAAGCCTCGCATCATGTTTGTAGGGTCGGAGAGAACCTATATCGCCTGGTTAAGGCTTCAAATTATTCTGAAATCAAAGGGTCCTGGAAAGAAACTGCTGGTTATGCCCTCTGATGATCCCGAACATGTAAACTCTTATGTCTTTATTGTATAATTTTGTACTCCGTTGGTTTTACTATTACCATGAATCTGAACAGGCAGCAGACGGAAAGGATATAACTTTCTAATCCCAATTCTCTCAATACACTAACAATGAGGCAGAAGCCATAGAAAGTCCATCGTAACATTGTGTCGAATCTTCTGACCTGTCGGGGCATGGACACCTCCTATATCTCTAGGTGATGGATGTAGATGCTAAAAGTCAACATGAGCCAACAGTGCGGTGCTGCTGCAAAAAAGGCTAATAAAATTCTGGGATGTATTAAGACAAGCATTGAATCTAGATCAAGAGAGGTCACCTGGAATACTGTGTACAGTTCTGGGCGCCTCAATTCAAGAAAGACATCGATATATTGGAGCAAGTCCAGAGAAGAGCAACCAAAATGGTGGAAGGTCTGCAAACCATGTCCTATGAGGAGCGGCTAAAAGAACTGGGATTGTTTAGTTTGCAGAAGAGAAGGCTGAGGGGAGATTTAATAGCAGTCTACAAATATCTGAAAGGTAGTCACAGTGCAGAGGGATCTCCCCTATTCTCATTAGCACAAGGAAGTACAAGAAGCAATGGGATGAAACTAAAGGGAAAGAGATACAGATTAGACATTAGGAAAAACTTTCTGACAGTGAGGGTAGTGAGAGAGTGGAATAGGCTGCCACGGGAGGTGGTGGGCGCTCCATCAATGGAAATCTTCAAGCGGAATCTGGATAAACATATAGCTGGGATGATTTAGGAAAACCTGCACTTGCAGGGGGTTGGACCCGATGGCCCTTGAGGTCCCTTCCAACTCTACCATAAGAAAAAAAAAAAAAAAAAGTCCTGCAAATTGGACTCACAGCCGGTTGGAACATGTAAAAGTGACATCCACATGATGTCAGGACCCAAGGTTCCCCATCAGAATATCAGGTAAGTGTTAATACTTGTTTATACTTTTATATTAGCTGAAGCATAGTACAGAGCTTGACCATCTCCGTGCCTGTGCAACCACTGCTGCATTCAGATGGGGGTGCAAGTCATCCCTATTCTCTGGATCAGTGGCGGTTCCAGAAGTCGGACCCTCACCAATGTGTAACTTATCCCCAAATCTCTTTAAAGCCTCTCACATCTTTATGCTTGTCCATGAACATCAAGAGTAGCCTGTTTATCCTCTGCCTATAATATTCCATGCCCTGGCAGGTGTCATGAAATAATCCATGTTAGTCATTTCAATACGGCTGTGTCTAATCCTGGAAGTATTCTACAATAAACTACTATTTGTGGGCACAACTAAGCTCTACTGCATTGCACCCCCACAAATCTTGTGGGTGGTGGAGGTAGTATTAGCACAAGATATACATTGTAGAAGATGCAACGGTCGCTGGGGTAACAATTTACACAGTAAAGTGAACGTCTCATTATTTCTGATTCTTTCATCTAATTAATCTTTCCTTTTTCTCTAAAGCGTATCAGAGTCTACTTTGTGCACTGAAGTGAAGGGTTAAAAGTTATAGTGCATAACTTTTTTTTTTTACTGGCAAGTATTTCTGGTCCGCTGCTACTGCACAGGAGCTTAATAATATTCGACAAAGTCCTTGGATTAAAGAGCTTTATTAAAATTACTTTCCTGCTGCAAAAGACAATAAAATAAATGAATATAAAGTGTATCCGGCAGGAAAGGTTAGGCTGCTGCAATGAACTAAACGTAAGGATATGAAAGCAAAACCCGCACTAGAGAGAATTAAGACTTTATTTCCAGCTCTGTGACATGCAGGCTGCAGCTATAGGACGCTGCACTCAAGGCAGGAGGTAGGATGATGGGGGGAAAAATGAAGAACATAATAGGATTTCTATGGCAGGTCCTAAACTTGTCTACACCCTCCCCCTGCTGCACAACCAGAAGCATGCCACTAGATCTAACTCTACTTGTGGCCCTCAGTCTGGAAAGTATGGCCTCAGAACTGGTCAGATCTATAAAGGAGTGGTGCCTCGATGTCAGGTGTGTCCGTACATTCTATGATAAAACCTGTTATGGCTTTTGTGGAGACCAATTGAAACAATATTGGTCAGATATCTAGTCAGAGCTTTCCCTGGGATTATCCTAGTAACACCAGATTACAATGAGAAATGATAAAGATAACACAAGGAAATTATATTACAATCCCCTAATATAGTGTCTGTTATAGTATCCTAGAAGACATGGCCAGTGGTCAAGCCGACAGGTCCCACGAGATGATATCGTTCCTCTAAGCCTGCGTTTCTTACCTGTACACTTGAGGCCAGTTATTCCTTCTCCCCGTCTATCAGCCACAAGCTTTTTATTTTTACATCAGTCTGTATAATAAAATTTCCTCATTTTCATTTTGGTACGTAGTATTACCTTAAATATTCATCAATAATGTTATTTAATGGGTTATTAAGATCATGTGTGGTGGGTACTAAATGTGTATCTACAGTATAAGGTGTGCACGTGCAGGCCCTTGATAAAAGGGCACATAGAAGATATCCATGTTCCATCTGTGACCTCTATGGAGCCATAAATTTTAATCATGAGCCCAGGCTGCAAATCTGACAGGAACAGAACCTTTCTTGTGTATTGACTCTCAGGTACACGGACCTGATTCTTATGGGGCGTTCACACTACCGTCGGTGTCCGACATGCAGTGTCCGCTCCTAGTGTCCGCTCAAAATCTGTCACGGACACTAGGAGCGGACACTAGATGTGTCTGTGACACCTGTCATTCACTTGAATGGGCATCGGGTGCGTTCTTTTGCACTCCGTGCCCGTCCTTCCCTGTCCGCAAGAGACGATGTCCGACTTCTCAAGCGGACAGAGGAACCCTGCATACAGGGTTTTTCTGTCCGCTTGAGAAGTCGGACATCTTCTCTTGCGGACAGGAAAGAACGGGCACGGAGTGCAAAAGAAGGCACCCGATGCCCATTCAAGTGAATGACAGGTGTCACGGACACATCTAGTGTCCGCTCCTAGTGTCCGTGACAGATTTTGAGCGGACACTAGGAGCGGACACTGCATGTCGGACACCGACGGTAGTGTGAACGCTCCCTAACTGTGAAAGACCGTTCACATCTGTGAAAACATCCAGTCAAAGAGCAGAACAATAAGGGAAGTGCCAAAGCTGCTGCATGACTGACAGACCCCACTGGGGTACGCTGGATTTTGGCCCTTACAGGGCCTGGTATTTTACCGTATAAAGCAGTGCAGTGTCCTGTGCTATTTTGAGCAGTATTTTTAATTGAATATTGACAGGAATGAGACTGTTCTATCTATATCTGTACAGCTATACCTAGAATATACCTACCATGAGCATTCTACCTGATGATGACATCTACAACCCTCTGGTAATTGTGACTTTACCGGTGTGAAAAGGTACAAGATATTCAAAGACATACCACAAAAGCACAGTGGTCCAGGGTGGTGACCTGCCAGCTATTGTACATAATGGTTAATATTTCATTATCTATTACATGCGCATACACACAGTCACGTGTGACGAACTCACGACTAGGTCAGTATTCCACCACCGCTGGCTCAAGGCACTCCCTACATCAATAACGTCACGCTCTTACCTAGATGCCATCTCAAATGAAAAATTATGCCACCATTAACCTTCCTTAAAACAAAAATCGTGTTACTTGGTTTGTTTTATTGGTTTTGGAGATTTGCTATGTTTTATGCAGGCAGTAAAAGCGTCGTAAAATTTCATCAACGTGTTTTCTACGATGGATTACAAAAACAGAGGGGAAATAAATGGAGGAGCTGAATGTTATCGCGAGCACATTCTCTTATTACCTTTCCTTTGTCGAAGTAATGGATAATCTCTTGGTACAGCTGTTCTTTTAATTGTCCTTGTGTAGTTGCCTGGTAACCGTCCCGTTGAGTCAGATGTGCGGCACAAGCCTCCTCCGACCACTTGTTGGAGAACCAAGAGAGTTTGGCGGGTGGGCAATATAACAAAACAAAGATAAGAGAATTCTTAGTTAAGAAAAGTACATGGCGGGCTCTGGATCTGGTCACCTCCATATCCATATTTCGTCTACAGTATAGCTTTACTTTCATCTCCCACCCCAGCTTAAAAGGACATTTTTTTGTTCACAAAATTAAAGTTTTGACATAAGCTCAAAATAACTACAAATAAGCATTTTCAATTAAACAGAATATTAGAGATCTATTGAAAATCTATTGAAGATTTTACAATGTTATCTAGTTCGTCGTAGTCACCGGTACAAAAACTAAAAGGATTCAAGTAATTGTCAGAGTATGGCCTGGCTCGCATCTGTGTTCGGGTTTCAGTTTGGGTAGTCTGCTTGGGGAACCCCGAATAGAAACCTATGTGCATAAAAAAGCGGTTACCTAAGGAAACCCGCGTACCCCATAGACTATAACGGGGTCCATGTGGTTTCCACACGAAACATGCAGAGAGAAAAGTGCTGCTTGCCCTAAGCGGACTCCCGGAAACCCGGACGCAGATGTGAACCAGGCCTAATACACGGTATTGAATCTAGCCTGCTTAAAGGGATGGCCCCATGTAAAAACATTTATCACAAGAAAATGGATCCTGAGCCCCCTGTTCCTCCTCACTTTGATCAGGTATCCATCTTGCTGCTCCATCCAATGTTTATGGGGCAGACAGACAGCTGAGGGCTGTCTCCGTGGACATTGAATGAAGCAGCAGGACACAAACATGAGCAATGTTCTACTCAAACTCACTATGGTTGAGAAGTGAGGAAAAACAAGGCTAAGGATTCCTGTTCTAGTAATCAGTGGGGTCCCAGAGATCACGTGTCCTGTGGATAGTCAATAAGTGATTTCCATGGGACTACCTTTACAAAAAACAAAAACCTTTAATATGTCTATATATTGTAATAGTAATCCAAAATTCTGTACTCCTAAATTTTTTTATATCCCTACAGCAATCAGATTTCTAGCTTTCTGATATGTTCCATATCTGCTGCCAATTTACAGAGATATATAACAAAATTCTGTCTGCCCGTGCCACCACTAGGGGGAGTTTATGAACTCACTTTATACTATTTCAACATTAACAGAATTTGGATTTTTCTGTGAAATCCTGCGCTAACATTAATTTCTCTCCTGACTGTATTCTTTCCCTGGAGGATATGGTGGAGTATGGGCTGTAATACAGCAGGGAGTCAACTGTTGGCCAACAGAAATCGTAGAACAGTGGTTTTGGTGCCCTATGAAAGAAGAGACTCTTATCTTTTATAGGACACTAAGATTGCAGATTTTATTTTTCCAGAAGTAAAATTAGTTAAAGCTCCATATAATAATGCCAGTTAGTGTATATATATATATATATATATATATATATATATATATATATATATATATATATATATAATATTACACACACCTACACATCTCTCGTAGATTTTCACTGTTTCTCATGTTGATGACTCTTCCTCCAGTATTCGTGCCCGGCCATTAGTATCTGCCCATTACTAAGCCCTCTCACTACTAATCACAGAGATGAATTACGGCGGACGCCGTCAGATAAAAAACCATGTTCCTAGTCAATGATCTTATTGATGAACACGTATAAATCTACCTTGATTATTTTCCAGGAAAATGCAGTGGAAACGGACCGTGCCTGCACAATTTATAGCCAACTACTCCGTGAAAAACACTCATAGAAATATTCATAAAAATGTTAGGTCTCATGAGACATTTTATAACTAAGTAGCAGAACTTTATGAGTGATCTCAATTTCTGAAGCAGTTCTGAACAAAATGTTCTTTACAGGAACAGCGGTGACATTCGGCAAACCGGAGAGTGGAGCAGTTTAACGCCTCTGCATGCAGTCAGATAAGAGGCCCTTAAATAAAATAATAGCACCAATATAGAAAAAACAGCTGTGGTTAGTTATTGCTTTGTTCCACTTAGTATTTTGGATCGGAGTCCTGCTTTAGGCTATGACTGATCTTTGTGAACCACAGAAACGCCAGAATATCAAGTAGTAGTTGTATAGAGATTTGTGCTCCATACCTTTAGAAGCTTGGCGTGTAGTAGCAGCGTGTATGCGGCCTCTGTGTAGTTATCACATTCCTTGTGCAGGTCACACAACTTGTACAAATACCTAAAAAAAAAAAAAAAAATCAAGAAAGATTTTTAGCAAAATGTGGAAACCAGCGTCTTATCACATTTCTAGGTTTGTTAAAGCGTATAATATATATGTTTCTTTTATGCTCCCTGATGTTAGACTTTTCAATTCTATGTTCTATACATGGTTATGGGCCAAATGCTTTATAGCAGTCACATGGACCATAGGCTGTATATCCATCTATATCTAGACTGGCATTTCCATGTGTCAGTCATGTTCCAGGCTATCAGAAAGAGCTAAAGCATAGCTCCCAAAAAAAAATCATCAAGGTTCTCGCTCTCTTCCATTGATTTAGAAAAATACCCGTCAAGTGTGTAGCTTAAAACAGATTTTTTAATATTTGTAAACAGCAAGTAAAATAGTCACAGATAAAAATAACACGTTTTGAGCTATAGAGCAAGAAAAATATTGCACCTCATCTGAAAAGTGTGACAACTACTACAGGTCTTTCCTAAACAGATTCATATTTGAGATCTGACACCTTTCGTGCTACCCCAAAAGCTTTGACTGAGTGATGAAAGACAACCCTGAACACACCTGTGACTATTTAGCTCCACCCCTGAGGAGCCATTAGAAATATAAGAAAAATTCTGAATCGCCGGGTTCCATAGTAAGAGACTTTCACTACGCTCTGATTTTTCACCTTAGAACTTATCAAGTGTATTATTATTATTATAGTAATGTGAGGACGGCATCAACGATTAATATAAAACTCTACAAACCTAATATACATTTCTTCTCGCTCAATCTCTTTGTAGAAATTCTGTGGATAGAAAAAAACAAAACAAATGGCACATTAACTCATCTTTTCTGCAACCTGTCACAGAAATGTAGCTGGAAAAAAAAGTAGCGCATGAATATTCATGGTCAGTTAGAATGTAAATTCAGAAAACTATGAGTCACTGCACTTAGCCTGGGGGGTTTATTGTGCTTTACAGTAACTGGAGGACTGTAGAGGAAACTTCCATGTACTCTGGGAATTCTAGATAAAGAATTCTGCCTCTGACCTCTAAAATTTAGATGTGACTTACAGAGGAGACCAAACCGCAAGTAAGATGAATGAGTGTGTAACAGTAGGCGACACAACGTCTAATTATTAGGGCAAGTAGCGCGTGTATAACAGATCAGCTTCATTAATGTGACCCTCTAAGGCGCTATGTCTCAGTATAGGTCTACCTAGTTTACAGTATAAGCTCTGCCCTTGACCTATCAGAAATCATCTCTCAGCCTGTAATAAACTTGTGCTATACATGACAGCCAATCAGGGGGAGGTTGAAAGCATCAGCCTGAACCAATGATGAGACAGGGGGTGTTTCTCAGACTACCTCTGACTTCCTGTAGGCACTGTAGCTAAATTGTAAGAAGATTTAGGGATAACATATAGCAAATCATCATCTCCTTTAGGTATTGACTTGCATATCACTTTGAGATCTTGACTGGACAGTCACTTTAAACAAAACGACTGAAAAATACTAAGAAAGAGGTAAGTAAATATATAATATATGCATAACTAAGAAGACTGTCCCCACAAGTATGTCACATACAACTGATACTGTAACTTCTAATGTGACAAATGCTGCCTTGACCATATATATTGACTGAGTGTCACATCCCCGCCCATGGCTCTATCAGTTTTAAAGGAGTTGCTCTTGTATGTAAATTATTATGGATCACTGTAGAATGTAAGGCTTAGCAGATTTCTCATATACTCCACTACATCAGCATTTCAAGAATCCTCCTTGCTGACAGTGAATGGAATTATAGATTTTTTTTATTTTTAGTGGCTGACACAATCCTAAAACTTGCTATTCACACATGTGTTAAGAAATTTCCACATTTGTGCAAGCAAGACAACAATTCTTTTGTGAACAGAAAGTTTTCCGTTCACAAGAAGAAAAGAAAACGGTAAGGAGCTGAAATCTGAAGTACAGGAAAAAAAAAGGCAGATTTGAAGGAGCGCAGTGTAAGTAATACATGTGTAGACCTATCTCAAGCAGGTTGAAGCAGAATATAAGGAAGAAGATACAGGATTGATCTACTTTTGCCACTGACCAAAACATTGACTGTGCAGCTCATCCGATTTTCCTTGTTCTCATCATGCATGATCGTCCTGTAGTCCAGAAGCCTCTCCATCAGTCGGACTACCAACGTAACAAAAGTCTCTCCGCTCTTGGCCAGATATTTATGTTTCCTGCAATGCTCCAAGAGTCTGCAAAACAAAAACTTTGTTACCAGCCGATTCCTGACTTAAGCGTTATTTTAAGCCAAGAGCTTCATTAGCACATTTTAATTATAAGCGAGCTGTAAAGTTCACGGCTTGCTTGTTATGGTCTCGTGTGCCTATACTTGGGTATAAATCTCAACGCTTAATCAACACTTACATCTTCTCAAACAACACTTTGTACTGCTCGTCCCCTCTCCCTCCTTCTACTTCATGGTCTAGCTTGGTGATGATCTCGTTCTCAAACTGGAAAGAGGAAAAAAAATATATATTAGGAAGAAAATATAAAAATTTCAGGAGCTTTGAAAATAAATCTGAAAATTTAAGAGTGAAGTTTCTTTAATCTAGCATTTCATTATCCCCAACCTCTAAATCTGGAAGTTGTTTTGAAGGATAGAACTTCGCTAAATGAGACATTTCACAAAATGAAAAACAAAAAAACAGCAGAAAACCAATTTGGAGTTACAGTTGAGTTATTATGGCTTGGTCTATTCCTGTAGATCTGTCCAATACTATAGAATATTTGTTTATTTTGGCCTCCACTGGTTCCTATTGATGTTGTCTATAATTTATCACATGCAGGGAAATTGATATCAGAGAGCACTTTCCTGATATAGACCAAATTTTCTGTGCAGGATTTTCATTACCATTTTTTTGTATATAAATTGAATCCCGTTATGTATTTTTAATTGTGACTTACCACAACCAATCTGGCCAGTATAAATCTAAATCGGTTTGTCTAAGGGGACAACTAGTCTAAGTGAATTCTGCCTAACATGTCTATATCGGATTTAATTACATTTGTTCATTGGTAATAAATACTACTAGAAAGTTGCCATTTTGACATGGATCAGAATGACAACCCTAATACCAAGGACATTGACATAGATTGGTCAAACCAGTTCATCTCCTCTATTTTTCCACAGTCAAATTGTGACCCCTGCTCTACCTCCAACTCATAAATGTCTGAGAACCACGGTCAGACAGATGCAGTAGAGATCCTATAATTCCCGGAAAATCCAGTGATAGATTCCTAGGAAATATGTATATATGTAACATGCTATGTATCAAATTATACAATATTAATAAATTGCATAATATAATTTGAAATTACTTTATTTTGAAGCAGGAGTCTGTAACTTTTTTCCCTAACTCCACCCAAACTGTCCCCAACCTATGACTCCACAGCCCTGATTGTACCTCATGAGTGGGTCACCAGGAAGAGAAGACTGCCCCACTAAGTCACCAGGAAGAGAAGACTGCCCCGTTAAGCCACCAGGAAGAGAAGACTGCCCCACTAAGTCACCAGGAAGAGAAGACTGCCCCGCTAAGTCACCAGGAAGAGAAGACTGCCCCATATGTCACCAGGAAGAGAAGACTTCCCCATAAGTCACCAGGAAGAGAAGACTGCCCCACTAAGTCACCAGGAAGAGAAGACTGCCCCACTAAGTCACCAGGAAGAGAAGACTGCCCCACTAAGTCACCAGGAAGAGAAGACTGCCCCGCTAAGTCACCAAAAAGGGAAGACTGCCCCGTTAAGCCACCAGGAAGAGAAGACTGCCCTTCTAAGTCACCAGGAAGAGAAGACTGCCCCACTAAGTCACCAGGAAGAGAAGACTGCCCCACTAAGTCACCAGGAGGAGAAGACTGCCCCGCTAAGTCACCAGGAAGAGAAGACTGCCCCGCTAGTCACCAGGAAGAGAAGACTGCCCCATATGTCACCAGGAAGAGAAGACTTCCCCATAAGTCACCAGGAAGAGAAGACTGCCCCACTAAGTCACCAGGAAGAGAAGACTGCCCCACTAAGTCACCAGGAAGAGAAGACTGCCCCACTAAGTCACCAGGAAGAGAAGACTGCCCCGCTAAGTCACCAAAAAGGGAAGACTGCCCCGTTAAGCCACCAGGAAGAGAAGACTGCCCTTCTAAGTCACCAGGAAGAGAAGACTGCCCCACTAAGTCACCAGGAAGAGAAGACTGCCCCACTAAGTCACCAGGAGGAGAAGACTGCCCCGCTAAGTCACCAGGAAGGGAAGACTGCCCCGTTAAGCCACCAGGAAGAGAAGACTGCCCCACTAAGTCACCAGGAAGAGTAGACTGCCCCATAAGTCACCAGGAAGGGAAGACTGCCCCGCTAAGCCACCAGGAAGGGAAGACTGCTCCATAAGTCACCAGGAAGAGGAGACTGCCCCGCTAAGTCACCAAGAAGACAAGACTGTCCCACTAAGTCACCAGGAAGAGGAGACTGCTCCGCTAAGTCACCAAGAAGAGAAGACTGCCCCGCTAAGTCACCAAGAAGAGAAGACTGCCCCGCTAAGTCACCAAGAAGAGAAGACTGCCCAGCTAAGTCACCAGTAAGAGGAGACTGCCCTGTTAAGTCTCCACTAAAAGAACACTACTGCACTGTATGACGAGAAAGAGGACACTGACCCGCCAAGTCACAGAGGAGAGGGAATTGACCTTCTGGGTCACTAGAGAGATGACATTACCCCTTATGAATAGGTTACCAGAAGAGGAGCCTACTTTGCTTGCTAGGTCTCCAGGTAGAGGATACTATATAACTAGGTCACTATCCTGAAGACACTGTACACAAGGTCACTAGGGAGTGGACACTGCCCCTGTTGTAAATGCATGGAACTGTGCCCTCAAAGTCTTCGAGGTATGCTCAGTTTAAGAATGTGGTCTAGCTGGTGAAGTTTGATAGACAAAGGGTTTATTTTTGCAGAAATAAACCATATTCCTAAGCAAATCCAAGTCAAAAGTGCAAACTTTGCTTTGTCCATCACTTTCAGACCTACAAGTAGTAGTTATGGTAGAAAGGTCTGTTTCTATGGTGACTGCGAAGGTCCTGTCACACCAGTAGTGCACACATGGACAACATACTAAGCAGACATGTAGGCATTCATTTTTTTTTCCCCTTATAACCAGATACTGACATCATTGCTTTATCCTCTTGTGATTTTTTCCCTTTTCCTCTCGCTTTTCAGTTTCCAGAAAATTAACATAATTAAAGAAGAGAAAACAGGATCCAGGTTTAATTAAAATGACTATCATTATCTCTTCCCATAATTACGTATTATCTATTATCGTTTACAACCTTTCAGCAGAATTGTGCGCCTGATTAATTTAATATGTTAAATACGATCATAAATTTGACCTTTTCAGAGCAAAAATGAACTGAAACCTCAATGTTTTCATCATCTGAGATGAATGTTAAAGGTGAAAAAAAGGAGAGTACACGGTGCGATAAAGAGCTCTGACCTTTCGCTATTTTAAGGCCGAGACCTTCGAGATGAGCAAACCAAAAGTAACACATAAAAGTATAATAAATGAGCCATTCTGAGAATTGCAGCTCTATTAGCTGTCATTTATTAAAATGTTCAATAAATACTTATTCCAAATTACCTGATCGATTTTTCATTCGCTTACTGTATAGTATAGAGCACTGACATATTCTGCCGCTGCGCACATCGGTTGCTGACATACCTATCCACTAGAGATGAGCAAGTACTATTCGAAACGGCCGTTTTGAATAGCACGCACCCATAGGAATGAATGGAAGCGGCCGGCATGCAGACTTTGCCGACGGCGGGCTGCTTAACCCCCTGCGTGACGGCTACGTCCATTCATTCCTATGGGTGCGTGCTATTAGAAACTGGAGTTTCGACTAATACTCGCTCATCTCTACTATCCACCATAACTTTATGGGAAACCAGTTAACCTGTCAGTATGTCTTCATATACTTAACCATATATTGATGTGGGAGGAAAACGTCTGCGTGGAAGATATCAGACTCGGGATAGGCTAACAGCAATTTTACGATTCTGGTGAATATCGGTATCAAGATTTTTTTTTGTGACAAGCCACCATCTAACATGTATACGGGCCTCCTGACAGAAATGTTGGGAGAGAGATGGGCTGTAACATGTCTGATCCTTGTCTCCATGAGTATGCCAAGAGCTATATAATTCCAACTGAAAATCATTAAGACATATCCTAACGTGGTGGGGTATGGATGCCCAACTAACATGGCATGGGCAGTTAAAATGGATTTTCCATCTGGAAAACCAACCAGACGGTGAGTGAATACAACTCTAGAGAGACCCCCAAATCTAGGAATGTTCTATACAAAGTCTTGGCTGACATCTGCAGCAATTCATTCTGTTTTTCTGTTCCCCTATAGGAAAAGAAAATGACGGAATAGATGTTACAACCCAATGGACGCCAAAGGAGCCTGAAAGATCCCACTGACTATGATGGAGTCCACCTGAATTTTAATTTTAGTGTCCATAATTTACCTAGAAAAAGTACAGTACTATATATTATACAGATCATGATTACGATGTCATACAATGTATTTTTACCCTTTTATGTAGAAGTATAACATGGACAGCTCAAAAACAAAAATACTTCGTTCTGCAACATCAAAACCCTGTATACTGTATATGGGAGGTATACAACAAGAAACACTAGGATGTCAATATATGTGTCAGTAACGGTAAAGTAGCTCAATTGTAAGGTCACATGGGTTTCACATGTCAGAAGGAGAAAACAAGGCTCATGTCATGTCTGACATTTATGTATGTTACAGTACATTACATTAAAGCCAATGTTCAATCAATAAATAAAGAGAAACTTCCCCCCTCCTCGGGTAACCTCTAAAACTGAGGAAGCTAAAACTATGGATGGGTAGAAAGACAAACAGTAATACAGAAAGGGCAGCTGCATGCCAGTAACTGCCCCTGATCGCCTGACAGTCAAACCTGTATGGCCTGGGGTGCCGACTTTTCTATGGTCCGTCCCTGCAGTAACCGTTAAATGTTTATATCAACATTGATGAGCTCTACCTATGATCGTGCAGCATATACAGGGCTGGGTATAATATTGGGACTCTAAGGGGCCGTTCACACGGCGTAAACTGGCACATAATCTGGCACATATACGCGTGTCAGAATTGCACGCTCAAAAAAGATCCCATTGATTTCAGTGGGGATTATGATCGTATAACACGCGTTATTTTGCACCCGTAATGTTTCAATGTGTATCGCGCGTATGCCGGCACACAATGAAATGAATGGGATCTGTTTTGAAGCGCCGCGCTCTGACACGTATATACGTGCCTGAATGCGCAGCGCGTTACTCCATTTGAACGGCCCCTTACAATGCAGGAATATCTTCTGTCCTGTTGTGGAGTGACCCCCATTGCACACACTCCATTAAAGGAGTTCTCTGCTTTAAACAAACAAAAAAAAGAAACGGGAGGTTTCGCTTTTCAAGGTTCTCATCTGTTGTATAGCAGAGCTATAAAGAGCGCTTCTTGCTCTGAACGTCCCGTCCTGTATCACACAAACTACCCACTGATATAACAGGACAACGTGCAATGTTCTAGTTTTCCCTAAGGTGGCGCTGTAGGGAATTTGTACATATACTCCCAGGTTTAATTTGAGATTACAGCTGTGATTTCTGGGGATCCCAGTAGTAAGGCAGTCTGTGATCAGATAATGATCAAAGGCATAGAACCCCTTTATACTGATATTTACACTAAGATGGCAAATCTACTAATAATCTGTGCCTCTTTTTTTGGCATAAGAAGTTTGTGACTTCATCACCTCAAGTGACATCTGTATGGCCTGGTGGAGTATGTGTCTGATTCATTACAAGGTGTGGGATTAGTCATAAATAAGGTGACGAATGTGTTGTTGCAGGGATAATATAGATCTGCATATTAACATGTCATTCTTGCTGAATTGTCCCCATTAAACCTATGTTTGAAAGAGTGGCTTTAAAGGAATTGTCCACTTTTGGCAAGCTTTGCTAGAATAGTCTACCAGCAATAAACCCACCACAGGATGTCCTGTTGCTGTGACTCACAGCGATCATCTGTGTACATCAGCAAATGTATGGTTTCCCTGCAGCACCGCCACTGGTGAAATGGAGCATTACACTATGAGGGAAAGAAACAAACAGGTTGTCCGTGTAATGTGCGCACATGTTGGCGCCTCGTCTGCAAGAAATCCTGTATGAAGCTACACTCCATTCTGGCAAGCAGTTGAGCGTTATAATGGGAAATAACTTCTATAAACCAGGTCGCCAGACTGCGTCACAAAACAGACGAGACACAATCTGACATTTTAAGTGACAAGTTTAATAACTGATAAAGCCTTGACTGTGGTCACAGGAGGTAAGATCAGGAAGTTCCCGTATCCAAGAAAAGACCTCCAAGCCATTCCCGGGTTGTCACCGCAGTCTGTACAGTAAGAGCCAGGGAATCAGAGAGCTGCACAGTCTCTATACTCGGCCGTCTCAGCCCATTAAAGTCTCTGTCCAATTAAGTCTTAATGAGTATACTTCTACTAACTAATTATTAGGCTGGCGCTCCTCACTCACCTGCACGAGGAGGCAGCCACAATCCCCATTCACTCTTACCGTCACAAGGTTCATCTCCATCACTAACATATTAAGCAATAGAGCATTTCCTCGAAGGAAGATCCTCTAGAGCAACCCTCAGCTAAACACTGCACTTGGGTTTATCCAGATAAAACACTTGTAATTTACTATCATAGTTATTAGATCCTTCAATGGACACTGCACAACAATAAACCTTCATCCCCGCTCACCTAGGCTGCCTATATACCTATGAGCACTGTATAGATTCAGCAGCCAGATCCCTGTGAATATCACACCACCACCACCCCATACAAGAACCTCTCCTGGAATCTGCAGGTAGATAGGAATGGTCTCTGGAGACTCCTTTAATTCCTCTTTCCATTTCTCTGTGAGGATGGATAGTAGCGGCAGCAGTAAATGCAGATGGGATCCACTGCCTGTCCATACGCACAGTGACCTGCTGAGGCTCGGCACAGCAGCGTGGGAGTGAGTGGGAGATCAATGAGATGTCTCTTTATTCAGGGAATGAAACGCGCCAACAGGCTTTGTACACGTTTGCAGCCTGGGTACTATTGTGCTGGCCCCGTGTATACACTGTGGTGTAAAGAATACCCTTAACGAATCCTCAAGATGAAAGCACACGGGGTTAACAAGACATAATAAAGCAGAGAGGGAACGATAAGGGTTTCCTTATGACGTTTCTATAGAAGCAGAGTTTGTCATTCAGCGCTCTAGGGCTTTGTTGTTAGTGCTAGGTGTTAATGTTATAAGGTAAAGAGTTATTCCCATCTCGAAAAGCAATGGCATAGCGGTAGAATACGCCATCATTATATGATCTGCGGGTCAGAGGTCACACCTTGCGTAGCAATCTGTCAGTTCTGCAGCAACTTCAGTCTTTCCCTGCACAGCGGCGCCCTGACACACACCCAGCCCCCACCTTGCTGCACTGCTGCATGCAAATAAATCGTGCAGGGATAACCCCAAAGGGGCTGCATATGTTAACTAGAGCTGCATCCCCTTCACTCTCAGGAATGGCTGGAGTCCCACAGTTCAGACCCCATCTTAGTGTGATAAGACCAAGTTCACACACAGGCTTTTGGAAGGCAACAAGAATGATACTACTAAATTATTTTATTCCAAAAGGAAA